>NC_050445.1:139102205-139368646 GCF_903995425.1 Onychomys torridus
AGCTGGGAAACTGATTCTTGCCCCCAGTTAAACACATCCATAGACAATTTTAATCTTACCCGAGGTTAAAGACTTTGCTTCCAAAATCAGTGTTATATTGCATTCTGGGTTTTTTTGTTTTGTTTTGTTTTAAAGATTTATGGTTATTTTGTTTGTTTTTTTGCCTGAGCTGAGGACCAAACACAGGGCCTTGTGCTTGCTAGGCAAGCGCTCTACCACTGAGCTAAATCCCCAACCCCTATTTTTTGGTTTTTTGAGACAGGGTGTAGTTTTGGTTCCTGTCCTGGATCTTGCTCTGTAGACCAGGCTGGCTTCGAACTCACAGAGATCTGTCTGGCTCTGCCTCCTGAGTGCTGGGATTAAAGACATGTGCCATTGCTGCCCGGCCTGTATTTTATTTATTAATGTTCACCGTGTGAATGCCTAGGAGTTACGGACTGTTGTGAGCCACCATGTGTGTGCTGGGATTGAATCCAGATCCTCTTCAACGAGGATGGTTAAGCCATCTCTCCAGTTCTGTATATTGTAGTTTTTATGTTATTTAACAGAAGGTGGTAGTCTGAGTATATGGAATGTACTTGACTGAGTTAGAAACCTGGGGTTGCAAAATGGGGAGTGGGGCAAAGAGGCTGGGAATGTGGCTCAGGGCCAGAGCACTGGCTTTAGCTTACACAAGCCCTAGCCACAGTCCCCTGTAGGCAGAAGTTTCTGTCCTGCCAGCAGCTCTCAAATAAACACAGGGGCTTAATATTAATTATAAATGCTTGGCTAATAGCTCAGGCTTGTTACTAGCTAACTTTTTAACCCATATTTCTTACCTATGCTTTGCCATGTGGTTTGGTACCTTTCTCAGTACAGCATGTCCATCTGCTTCTCCCTGCTTCTGCTTGAGATTCCTCAGGCTCCACCCTTCCCAGCATTCTCACTTTGGCTTTCCCGCCTAAGTTTATCCTGTTCAGCTGTTGGCCAGTCAGCTTCTTTCTTTCTTTCTTTATTTTTGGTTTTTTGAAACAGGGTTTCTCTGTGTAGCTTTATGCCTTTCCTGGAACTGGCTTTGGAGACCAGGCTGGCCTTGAACTCACAGAGATCCTCCTGGCTCTGCCTCCCAAGTGCTGGGATTAAAGGCGTGCACCACCACCACCCGGTTATCAGCTTCTTTATTAAGCCAGTCACAGTGATAAATCTTCAGTGTACAAAAGGATTATTCCATAGCAGTCTCCAGTTTGGGGGTGTGTGGCTAGATCTGGTAGTTTACACCTGTAATCCCAGCACTTGTGAGGTTGAGGCAAGATAGCTTAGGCTTCATAACAATACCCTGTCTCAAAACAAGGGACTTGAAGGACAAGGGCTAGAGTAGCTCAGTGGTTGACCCTTTGTTCAACCTTTATAAGGCCTTGGGTTCCATCCGTCCCAGAACTGGAGGCAAAGGGGCAGGTGGATGGTAGGAGGAGAGGATCTGCCGGCTGTCTCGTGGATGTGTTGAGTTGCACTGACATGGACCAGCTTCTCATGCCTGGCTCTTTTCTGGGTAGAATATTTGGTTTTGACATCTTTGTCCCTTTTTCAGGCTCTCATCAATCGTGGAGTTAATCTGGACCCCTTGGGAAAGTGGTCGAAGTCTGGACTTGTGGTGTATGATTCTTCCGTGCCTATTGGTAAGTGTTCCCATCCAGTAGCCCTTCTGTCCCGTTCCTGTGCCAGCATCTCACACAGCGGTCCCCTGTCACAGGTGCTACTCCTGAGTATCTGGCTGGGCACTATATGCTGCAGGGAGCCTCAAGCATGTTACCTGTCATGGCCCTGGCACCTCAGGAGCATGAGCGGATCTTAGACATGTGCTGTGCTCCTGGTGGGAAGACTAGCTACATTGGTAAGAAAAGGGCGGGCTGGGTGGGGGTCATCGGCGGGTCGTGCTTTAGAGAGCATGCAGTGGTGACCCCTTCAAGATGACCCCCCTTGGTATGCTTTGCATCTAGCAGAAGGGAGGGGCAGTTTCTGGGGTCTAGGCTCCAGGTTCAGCTCTGTTATTTAACCCTCTATCTGGCTTTGGCTGACTTGGGTAGTAATTGTGCTTAGGTTGGCTTTTACCATGCTTGGCTTCAGAAGGTCACATAATGCCTCTAGAAGCCCTTGGCACTTTGAGCTGGCTGTGGTGATGTAAGCCTGTGATCTCAGTACTCCAGATTCTAGGCTGGCCGTGGCGATGTGAGGTCCTGTCTCAGAAAAGAAAAGTAACTTTGTGTGTAGGGCTGGAAAGCTGGTCAGCAGAAGTGGGAACCTGTGGCTGGGGACGTGGGTATGCTTAGTCTCCGTGGGCCTGTGCAGCCTGGACAGGCAGGGAGGAGCTAGCCTGTGGCATCTGGGCGGAGGGAAGGTAGCATGTGTGCGGCCGAGGAGCTCTGCTGAGCTCTTCCTGCCCACAGCTCAGCTGATGAAGAACACGGGAGTGATCCTTGCCAATGACGCCAATGCAGAGCGGCTCAAGAGTGTGGTGGGCAACCTGCATCGGTTGGGAGTCACCAACACCATCATCAGCCACTACGATGGGCGCCAGTTCCCCAAGGTGGGCTCTTGTCTTCCCGAGCTTCGGGTTACCTTGCCGCTGGTGACAGCGCTGTGCTCCTTAGGAAATTAGTAGTACCAGTTGCAGCCAGCATCGGGCTGACTTTCCCTCTTCCCAGGTGGTGGGGGGCTTTGACCGAGTGCTCCTGGACGCTCCTTGCAGCGGCACGGGAGTCATCTCCAAGGACCCTGCTGTGAAGACTAACAAGGTAAGGGCCTGGGGGTGGGGTCAGCGCGAGAGACAGAACACCCTATAGGCAGGCAGCAGCTCCCTTCCTCAGGCTGGTTTCTGAAGTCTTCACTCCTGGTTCTCTTGGACAGGATGAGAAGGATGTCCTGCGCTGTGCCCACCTTCAGAAGGAACTGCTGCTCAGTGCTATTGACTCGGTCAACGCTGCCTCCAAGACTGGGGGCTACCTGGTCTACTGTACCTGTTCCATTATGGTGAGATCCCTGCAGGGGCAGACCTGTGGAGGCTGGTGGGAGGTCGTCTCTCGGACCCAGTTCACCCCTTCCTGCTTTGTCTTTCCAGGTGGAAGAGAATGAGTGGGTGGTAGACTATGCCTTGAAAAAGAGGAATGTGCGGCTGGTGCCCACAGGCCTAGACTTTGGCCAGGAAGGTTTTACCCGCTTTCGAGAACGGCGCTTTCACCCGACTCTGCGTTCCACACGACGCTTCTACCCTCACACCCACAACATGGACGGTTTCTTTATCGCCAAGTTCAAGAAGTTCTCCAACTCCATCCCCCAGCCCCACACAGGTAGTTTGCTCTGCTCTCCCCACCTTTCCTCTTCCTGTCTTTTTTCTTTGTTTTTAAATGTGTGTGTAGTGTGATACATGTGGTGGAGGTGTGCTCACGTGCATGTGGGGAAGCTGGAGCTCAACTTCAGGGCATTGGCCTCTGTTCTCCACCTCACTTAATTACACTTTATTTATTGTGTGTGTGTATATGTATTTATTGTGTGTGTGTATATGTGTGTGGGCACGTGCATGCCACAGGTCACCTATGAAGGTCAGAGAATAAAATGGCAGCAGGTGCCTTTATCTGCTGGGCCCACCCCTACTTTTTTTTTCCACTTTAAGATTTATTTATTATATATACACTGTTCTGCCTGCACATGCCTACACACCAGAAGAGGGAACCAGATTTCATTACAGATGGTTGTGAGCCACCATGTGGTTGCTGGGAATTGAACTCAGGACCTCTGGAAGAGCAGCCAGTGCTCTTAACCTCTGAGCCATCTCTCCAGTCCCCACCCCTACTTTTTTGTTGTTGTTGTTTTTCGAGACAGGGTTTCTCTGTGTAGCTTTGCGCCTTTCCTGGAACTCACTTTGGAGACCAGGCTGGCCTCGAACTCACAGAGATCCGCCTGGCTCTGCCTCCCAAGTGCTGGGATTAAAGGCGTGCACCACCACCGCCCAGCCCACCCCTACTTTTAAAAATATTCTTTTTAAAAGTATTTGTTCATTTCTATAATGTGTTTTATATCAAGTCTCTTAACTCTGTCTCTGCCACTGCTTTGCCTCCCCAAGTCCATGTAGGGTTGACTGTATGGATGGGTGTGGGGCCATCTCCTGGAGCCTGAGGAGCCTTTTGGCCTCATCCCTTGAGCCTGACTCCACCGTCAGTAGCAATCAGCTGCCAGGATCTCCTAAGAGCAGCTCTTCATAACCACCCCCTAACCCACAGCCCCCCTCCAACACACACACCTCACTTTACTCTTTTTTTCTAAGCTAAACTGCTATCTGGAACATGATCAACTGGGGGGTCCGTCTGCAGTTCTGACTCCCAGCTATTTTTTTTTCACGTGGGTGCAGTGATCCAAACTCGGTCCTCGTGCTTGCAAAATGAGCAGGTTACCCACTAAACCATCTCCCCGCCTGCTTTCCACTTTTCTAGAGGCTGCAGGTGACGAGGGGGAGGGAGACTGGTCTTTTTATCCCAGCCACTGTGTGCTTGGATGAGACCCTGTCATCCAGCCGCCTTGTCTTTGAGTCCTGCCTGTTTGAGCAGGTTAAGATAGATGGGGTCTTTTGTTTGTTGGTTTAGCCTCAGTGCATTCCCATTGCAGGTGGTGGTTTCTTGCAATTCTTGGCTCAGGGTCTAGACTACAGCTCTGGCCCAGTATCCCTGCACTGGATCGGTAGGCTCTGCAGAACCCTGAGCTTGTTTTCTCAGCCATCTTGATGCTGGCCTGTATTTCAGGGAAGGGTGAGGAGTTCTGGAACAGGACTGAGCTTTGTGTTGGTTGGAAGATGGCCAAAAAGAGCATCTGAGTACAGTGTGTGGTTTTTGGTAGCTGCAGACCCAGTGCATGCCAGGTCGGCACTTTGTCCCTTTGTAAACAAGGTTCCTTACAAAAGTTAGCATAGAGAGCAAAAACCTTGAGAAACAGCACATCTTAAGAGGCAAAGGTGGCCAGGCGGTGGTGGTGCACGCCTTTAATCCCAGCACTCAGGAGGCAGAGCCAGGCGGATCTCTGTTCCAGCATTGCAAGGGGGCACCTTCCTAGGAAAACCTTTTGGCTGAGATTAGGCAGTGATTCCTTAACACAGGGTCCTGCATTAGGTACCTAAAGCAAGGTCTTAATGTGTGAAACTCTTGGTCTAGAGGTGCCAAAATAAACCCTTTTCTTTCTCGTTTGTTTGTTTGTTTTTTCAAAACAAGTTTCTCTGTGCTCTGACTGTCTTGGATCTCACTCTGTAGACCAGGCTGGCCTCAAACTCAGAGATCCACCTGCCTCTGCCTCCCAAGTGCTGGGATTAAAGGCTTAGGCCACCAGCACCACCACCACCCTACCACCAACAACCTCCTTGTGTCTTAATGATCAAACCTTTTCTTTAATTTTTACCTCAGGAAATGCAGCAGCAGCTATTCCTACAGAGCCCGAGCTGAAGGATGAGGTCACCCCCACATCTGAGAACAGTAGTCAGCCGGTCAAGAGAGCTGAGGGGCCTGCAAAGGCAAAGCAGCAGCTGAGGAGACAGCAGCATTCCAGAAAGCCCTTCCAGAAGATGAATGGCCTCTCCAGAGGGCCAGGCCCAGTACCCACTGTCCCTTCTGTCCCTAAGGCCCACATGTCTGCCAGGCCCCAGGAGAGCGCTCGGCCTGCTGGAAGAGCCGGAGTGATCAGGGAACCTAAGGTGGCTGGGAAGCTGAAGCAAAGGGGACCTAAACCAAAGGACTCCAAGGAAGCTGCTCTCCCACAGCAGAAAGCCCCTCCCAACGGCGTGGACTCAGAAACACCTGCTGTGCCGTCAGGCTCTGAGAGTTGCACTGCCCCAAGGCTTAAAGACTGTGGTCAGTCCCTTGGGAAAACCAAAAAGATTGAAAAAGGGAAGCAGCAGTTAGCAGAGCATCCTGCCAAGAAAGCTGCCTCCCTAAAAGAGGATGGTGCCCCCAAGGGGCCCTCAGTCCCCACGGGGTCTCCCCACAGTTCCACCAGGCCCCCACCAGCAAAGAGGAGGAAATCTGTGACAAAGGGCAGTGGCCAGCCAGTGTTCTCTTAGATGGACTTGGAAACCAGACTGCTGGCTCACTCACATTGTCTCTGGGTTGGAACTCCTACATCCTGCAATCATGGCCTCCCCACTGTGCATAAATATGGAATTTAATATACACATTTCCACCCCTAGTCACTGTTGTCTTTTTTTAGGGGCCTGGGTATTGGCAGCTTGTAGGAAGGTGGGCCTGGGATCTTCTTGAGACAGAAACCCCTGGGCGTTTTTTAAATGATAGGCTCCTTCCATTTCCTGGTCTCCCAGGGAAAAAGCCGTAGAATCAGACTTAGGGTACTGGGGAGAAGACCCTTTAGGTACCAGAGATCCTGGAATCCTAGGCAGTGGCTAGCTCCCTGGGGGAGGACTAGTCAGCTTCCTTGTGTGTTGACTTCAGACCCGGAAAGGTCCAGGGCTAAGCCTCTAATGGGGGCCTTTCATTGGCTTCCTCTGGTCCCGCCCTCCCGACCTCTGCCCTCCTACCGGGCCGTCTGATTGGTTGCTCGTGTCCTGCGGGCGCCTCATTGGCTCTTGTCCTCACCCTCTGCTGCACTGGTCTCCATCTCCCGGCAGAAGGCGCAGCCATGAATCCGTTATTCGGTCCCAATCTCTTCCTCCTACAGCAGGAGCAGCAGGGCTTGGCCGGGCCGCTGGGGGACCCTCTGGGAGGTGACCACTTTGCCGGGGGAGGGGACCTGCCCCCGGCTCCGCTGGCCTCAGCGGGCCCCGCTGCCTATTCGCCTCCCGGGCCTGCTCCTGCGCCCCCTGCAGCCATGGCTCTCCGCAACGACCTGGGCTCCAACATCAACGTACTCAAGACCCTGAATCTCCGGTTCCGCTGCTTCCTAGCTAAGGTTCACGAGCTAGAGCGCCGGAACCGGCTGCTGGAGAAGCAGCTGCAGCAGGCTCTGGAGGAGGGTAAGCAGGGCAGGCGGGGCCTGGCCCGCCGCGATCAGGCGGTACAGACCGGCTTCATCAGCCCGATCCGGCCCCTGGGGCTGCCCCTGGGCTCCCGGCCCGCCGCTGTGTGTCCCCCGTCAGCGCGGGTGCTGGGCTCCCCCGCCCGCTCGCCAGCCGGACCCCTCGCATCCTCTGCGGCCTGCCACTCATCCTCCTCCACCTCCACCTCCACCTCCTTCTCCTCGTCGACCCGCTTCATGCCCGGCACCATCTGGTCCTTCTCACACGCCCGCCGGCTTGGACCGGGACTGGAACCCACGCTTGTGCAAGGGCCTGGCCTGTCGTGGGTACACCCTGACGGGGTGGGCGTTCAGATCGACACCATCACCCCTGAGATCCGCGCACTGTACAACGTGCTGGCCAAAGTGAAGCGGGAGCGGGACGAGTACAAGCGGAGGTAGGGACCTGGAAAGTAGGGACAGGGTTCAAGAAACATGACACACACAGACACAGCGGGGCAGGGAGTTAGTGAGGGGTTCCCAGATGGAGAACTGGGGGCCCAAGAGTCATGGCAACAAGAATAAAGTTCCTGCTGTGATAGTGAGGAGCTTGGAAGGAATTGGATGCAGGGGCCCCAAGAGTCCAGACAATTCTCAAGTCAGATTCATGACTAGACGCATTCTAGAGGAACACTGGGAATTCATACTTTTCGCCTGGCATGTCTCCCTGTCTTCTGCAGGCTGCACTGTTTGCACGGCTCTGCTAACTGGGGGGTGTTGTGTGGTGTGAAAGGGAGAGTATCCCAAGGAGCACCGCATCTGTAGTCTTGTTCTCTGGCCCGTCTCAGACCTTGGGGCAGTTTCAGGACATAAACTCCACACTTGGGGTGAAGGATGTAGTTTTAATTTTGGAAGTAAATTAAGTGGAGCTGGAAGGAGGTAGTGAGAAGGGGCTGTGTCTGCCCAGGGTTTGCCTCAAGGCAAGGTTCCATATGAGAGGCTCGAGGCTCCAGAACCTAAAGGCATTGCTTGGAACTGTCAGGCAAACAGAGAAAGTAACAGGGAGCAAGAAGGGCGGTAGCTGCCAGGGCTGGTAGGGAGGCCCTCCTCACAGAAGAGACCGGGGAGCCAGCAGGGGGATGGAAGAAGAAAAAGTTGGGGGCGTGGGCACCCCCTACAGTAATGGAGTATCTCAGGGCCAGCCCAGTGTGTTCCGAGGATGAACTTTGGCTTTCTGAGAGGAACCCCGCCCCCAGCAGGTTGACCGAAAAGTTAGGAGGAAGGGATGTCACGTTGGAGCTGTTTACCAGGAGGATTCACTGGGTGGCTGGTAACCAGGCGATAGGATGGGATCACAGGCAGAATGAGTTCTTTGAAAACTGACCAGGCTGTGGATAGCAGTCAGGGAAGCCTAGGCTTGGGTTTCTTATCCAGTGTGACCCTTTGGGGGCTAGGCTGGACTGCCTGTGCAGGCCAGGGTGGTGGGGATTGCTATCTGGTTAGTTGTGTGGGGGGACCATCTGGAGGCCCTGGGAACACAGTGCTGGGTCTGGAATGACCTTCAGGGGTTGGTAACCTGTTAGCTAGCATCCACCCGATTACATGCATCAGCAGGCTTCCTGAAGTTCAGTCCTCACGCTGGCTTCCATGACTGTGGCCCACGTTATAATTGTCTTTGGGTTTTCAGTTGTCCCAGCATCTAGCTACCACCCAGAACTAGGCTGCACCTGCCTCTGCCCCCACAGGGCTTAACACAGGATGGAACACGGACAGTTCTAGAGTTCTGCCATAATCCTAGGAACAGCTGCTCTTCTCCAGGGTATCTTTTCAAACAGAGAGCGTTTGTCCTTGGTACAGCTGTCCAGGGCAGTGAAGAGTTATTCCTTGGGGACTGATTAGCTCATCACTCTGCAGCACAGTACTATGCAGTAGCTAGACATGCAAGGTACATGACGACACCCCACCACCTCAGAGCCCCTGCCTTCCTTCTGGGCTCATAGCAACACAGAGCTCCCCATCTTTAGCCTGGACATGCGGTGCTTGAGCACGAAACTGGGAAGAGCAAAGCCCCGCCCCCAAGTCCTGTTTCCAGCTCCTTATCCTGTGTGACCTTTTTCTTGGGGTTCAGTTTTTCCAACATAAGAGTGACCCCTGCTTTTTCTCATCAACTCAGAGATAGGACTTATTTGCAGGACGGGCTCCTGGTAACTGCAGGATGTACAGAAATTGCCCAAATTCTACCCAAGTTATGGGAACCTTGCAAAAAAGAAAAAGGTGAGGGTGGATGGAAGTCATTTCACATCCATTTGTGTGTCTGGGTGGAGAGCAGAGAGGCCTCAGGAGCGTCCAGATGAGCCATTTTCAGACTTTTTATCCCGTGTGATCTAGCTCATTAATCATCTTGCCTTAACTTTCTCATGTCTTACTTAGATTTATTGAGTTCATTATGAAGTAGGATTTCTGCCCCTTCCTGATGCATCTTGGCCAGAGTTTTGACCTCTTGTCATCCTGTGGTCTTTCTCCAGAGACTCACAGGTCTAGCACACAGGAGGCCACTTCCCATACTTGCACGTTGTAGATGAAGAAACCAGGACCCAGCAGAGATGAAGGTCTCATCTAAGAAAGCATATAGCTCGAGGCTAGCAGAGTTGTCATTGCTAGGACAAAAGGAGAAGCAGATGGGGGTGGGGGGCCAGGATAGAGGGTAAGGGAGGCCAAGAGCTGAGCTGCATGGTCAGCTGCAGGGTGGTGGCTAGGCTGGCTGCCTCTTCCCCCAGCCAACTGGGAGGGGCATCTGGGGAGTTATTATTAGGAACACTGCAGTGCGGCTGTGAGTGCAGAACATGGGTGAGCAGAGACATGGAAGCTGAGAGGGTGAGGGCAGGAGAGAGGAGGGAAGGGCCACAAGGAGCTTCGCCCTCCTGACTGCAGAGGCTGTCCTCTGCCGCCTCCTTCCCACTGAGCTCATTTTGAGCATTCTCTGTCAGCTCCCTTGCCCTCCTTTCTGAGGCCAGAAGAATTCCATACAGAGTACAGCCAGAAGTGATGAGCTCATGCACCAAGGCTTTGAGTCTGGCCGCTGGTTCAGCTAGCCTCAGGTTCTGAACCTACAGAACCAAACAGCAGCCCCACCTTCCATCTCTATGACAGGATGGAGTGTGCACTTAGCCCTGGGTACTGCCCCATAGGCTCTGCCCCATAGGCCCTGCCCCATGGCAAGTTTGTCTTCCAAGCTCCTGGTGATCTCTGGTTTGAACTCTGTTGAGAGATGCTATGCTGTTTAGAGGGGCCTTCCTACACTCTGGTTCCCTGTCCCTTGGGTGTGACTACTTAGCAGTCCCTAGCTTCTGATGTTCACTTCTTTCACGCTGCTTGGGGGGCGGGGGGCGGGCATCACGCCAGCCCTGTTACCTTCTTATAGCTCACTTTAAGGGGCTGGGTGGGGAAGGACTTTGCCCCCCACAAGGCTGCTGAGCAGCTCTTGATCCAGCCTGTGTCCTGCAGATGCTTTCACAGGTTTAAATGGTACCCAGGAGGCAGGGCAGCAGGCTAACAAGCTCTGTTCTGTGCGGGCAGGAGCGGGAGACCGGATCTGTACCACTGAAGGTGGGAGACTGGGTTGAGGGGGGCACCTGGTGGACTGGTGTGGGCAGGTGGTGGGGGATGAGTCCAGCCAGACAGCTGGCGGAATGGGCCCACGTGGGAATGGGAGCTGCAGAGAGCCAAAGTGGTGGAAGTTGTTCTTAAATATAGCTCCTGGTCCATGGTCCGGAGATTCTGGGCAGGCAGTTGGTGATCTCAGCCCTTGCCAGGAAGTATGGCGCCGCCCAGCAGCTGCAGCTGCTCACTGGCTGCCTGCCGCATACATTCTTGTCTCGACAAATTCCCATCCAGGGAGCCAGGCCTGGGGTCTGAGGTCTGGGCCTGAGAGGGTGGGCCAGCAGCTGGAGCGGCAGGAGGACTCTAGGCTGTGTTCTCTCCCCTTCCCAATGTCTGTCAGGTGGGAAGAGGAGTACACAGTGCGGATGCAGCTGCAAGAGCGAGTGAATGAGCTCCAGGAGGTGAGGGTGGCCACCCTACTGCCCCTGCTCCCCTGGGGCGCCACTGGGCCCTCTCCCTGTCCCTCCCGGACCTTTTCCCACATTGACATCATGTCCTCATTTCCTCCGGGCTGTAGGAGGCCCAAGAGGCCGATGCCTGCCAAGAAGAGCTAGCCATGAAGGTGGAGCAACTGAAAGCCGAGCTGGTGGTCTTCAAGGGACTCATGAGTAACGTGAGTTCTGACTTGCCACTTGGCTCTCAGGGACCCTCAATGGTCCTTTCACGCTGGCGCTCTTCACCACTGTCTTCTAGACAAAGAACCTCATTGTGACAAGAGGTTAAGCAGTTAGTAAAAGCACAGCTCTGGTGGCTCACACCCGTAGCCCCAGCACTTGAGAAGTGGGGGCAGAATGGTCAGAAAGATGAGGGGTTCGAGGCCAGCATGAGCTACGTTAAAAAAAGAACGTGGGGGAGGGGGGGAAACGTGCGCAGGGCTTCGAGGCTCCTTTGTGAGTTCTGCCACAAGCTGTGTGGCCTTGAGCCTCTTCCTCCCCACCATACCTCCTTTCTGAGGAATGTGGAAAGCAAGGGGGAAAGAAAGCCTTCTTGGGTTGTCTTGAGGAGGATCATGTCCCTGCCTGGTGTTTAGTGCTGGACAGATGAGACCAGTGTCTGTTGTCACTGTCCAGTACTTTCTCCACTCTTGTTTTTTTTCGAGACAGGGTTTCTCTGTGTGGCCCTGGCTGACCTGGAACTCCTCCGTAGACCAGACTGGCCTCGAACTCGCAGAGATCTGCCTGCCTCTGCCTCCCGAGTGCTGGGATTACAGGCGTGCGCCACCGCCTGCTGTCCACTCTTACCCCAGTGGTGTCTTTTCCTCTGGGGTCTTACATTTCAGGAGGATAAAAAACTGTGGTTGGTTCAAGGGAGGCTCTGCCCATCCCAGCCTAGGCCTCCCGGGCCTGTACTGCCTGAGGGACGGATATCATGAGCTGCCCTGTGGATGTGCAGTGTGGTAGGGTGGGCCCCTGGGGAAAGGGACATTCATCCAGCAAGGTCAGGGACTTTGTGGAGGAGGTGACAGTGTGTGCTGCTAAGGATGAAGATCTTGCTGAGGCTTTATCTGTCCCAGCTGCAGGGGCTGGGCGTCTCCTCACCCTTCCCTGTGTTCCTGGTACAGAATCTGACAGAGTTGGATACCAAGATCCAGGAAAAGGCCATGAAGGTAGACATGGACATCTGCCGCCGCATCGACATCACAGCCAAGCTGTGTGACTTGGCCCAGCAGCGCAACTGCGAGGATATGATCCAGATGTTCCAGGTGAGAGGCCTGTTGTCCGCAGCTCCCAGGGGCGGGGCAGGTGGAGAAGCTCTGTCATGGCTGGCCTGCAATCTCAGGCCCTTCACCTCTGGGACACATCTTGGCCCCTGGGGCCCTTGGTGGGACTAGGCTGGGAGGCGGGGACAGCCTCAGGAGAGGGGTTTCAGAAGCCGTCTCTAACTCCATCTCCCCTCCCCCCTCCTCTGTCTGCTCCTCTCCTTTCTGTCCCTCTCATCTCTTCTCTTCTCTCCATAGAAGAAGCTGGTTAGTGTGACCTCACGCAAGCTTACTGTCCCGGCCCGTCTCTAAGCATCCCCGCCCTCAGTTTTGAACCGCTGGGTTCTTGAGCCAGATGTCTTCTTCCTCCTCTGCTTTCCTCGCTGCCCCCCTGTTTCAGTCTCTTCCCTGTTGGTTTTTCTTCCTTTTCCTTCTCCCACGGGCTGTCCAGATCTGGATGTGATTCCCAAGCCTCTTACCTTCCTCGAAGCTAGAACTGTCCTCAGTTGAGTCCTTTCATGGGGAAGACGGCAAGACTAAACAGAGCCCAATCCCTCTGTAGCCATTAAACGTCTTGTTTCTTTTTCGTGTATGGGTATTTTACCACATGAGTGCCTTTGCCTGAGGATGCCAGAGAGGGCGTTGCATTCCATTGGAACTGGAGTGATGGAGGGCTCAGAGCCGCCATGTGGCTGCTGGGAATTGAACCTGGGTCCTCTGGAAGAGGATCCAGTGCTCTTAACTGCTGAGCCATCTCTCCAGCCCCCACTGAACACATCTTAATGTAGTCATCACAAGACATTTCTCCCCTTATCTTACTGCTGTTTCTGTTTCTCCTTCCTTCTTCGTCCGCAGCCCTGCCCCATCTGTGTGTGTCTGCCCATGTCTTAGTGACTCTCCTGTTTCTGTTCTTGTCATGTAATTGTGTCTCTTCTCTGTCTGCCCCTTCCTGCTGGCCCTGCTCCACCCTGCGGCCTCCCTGCCCACCTTCTCCTCATGCACCCGGCCTCGCCTCTGTAGTCTCTACACTTGTCTCCCATTAAGGTCCCGTCCATGGGGGGGCGGAAGCGGGAGCGCAAGGCCGCTGTGGAGGAGGACACCTCCCTGTCGGAGAGTGATGGGCCCCGCCAGCCTGAGGGGGACGAGGAGGAGAGCACAGCCCTCAGCATCAACGAGGAGATGCAGCGCATGCTCAGCCAGCTGTGAGTCCCGAGGATGTCAGGTCCACCCTAGCTGCCCCCAGCAGATGCACCCTAGCCCCTTACCAGGCCCCTGAGGCCAGCCCTCAGGTCCACCCCAGCTGCCCTCACCACATGTGCCCCAGTCCCCCGAGGCCGGAGCTCCCATAGTGTCATCCTGTGCCCGCTCACAGGCCCCAGCGCCCTTGACACACGGGTTCCCTGTCTCTAGGAGGGAGTGTGATTTTGAGGACGACTGTGACAGCCTGACTTGGGAGGAGACTGAGGAGACCTTGCTGCTTTGGGAGGATTTCTCAGGCTATGCCATGGCAGCCACAGAGGCCCAGGGAGAGGTAACCTCCCCTCCTGGCCTCAGGCCCCTCAGGCCCCTCAGGCTCTTCCTCTGTGCCCTGACACATCTGCCTCCCTGGCTCATGCTCTGTCCCCAGTGTGGCTTTGTCTTCCCCTGGCTCCTCCCCTTCCTGTTGTGTCCTTTCTTTCCTGTCTCCTCTAACCAGACTTTCTCTCTCTTCCTGCCTTGGCCCATGGAATGTCCCTGTCCTGTCCCTCCCTGGCTGGCTGCCCCTCGCCTCCCTTTCTCCAGCAGCAGGAGGACAGTCTGGAGAAGGTGATCAAAGACACAGAGTCTCTGTTCAAAACCCGGGAGAAGGAGTACCAAGAGACCATTGACCAGATAGAGGTAAGGGTGTCAGCAGTGGAGGCTCTGTTCCCAGGGCTCAAGGGCCAGGCTGCAGGTGTGCTGCTAACCCCCCCCCCCCATTGTGGTAGCTCTAGTGGGTCCTGGAGACCTCAGGGTCTAGAGGCAGATAGATGTGGGTTCAAATCTTGTTCATCACCACCTGGAACAGATCTTTTGTCTTCCTTTCTTTCTGTTTACATGTATGTATGTATGTATGTATGTGGCAGGGGGAGCATGTAACTGCATGGGATGTGTGTGGAGGTCAGAGGACAGCTTGGGAGTGAGTTCTCTCCTTCCACCATGTGGGTCCCAGGGATCATATGCTGAGCTGTTGCCTACCAGCCCTTTGTCCTCTCTTTTCTTTCTTAATTTGTTTTTGGGGACAAGGGTGAGATAGAGGTTCTTTGTGTAGCCCTGGCAGTCCCAGAACTCACTCTGTAGACCAGGCTGGCCTGGAACTCAGAGATCCGCCTGCCTCTGCCTCCTGAGTGTTGGGATTAAAGGTGTGCGCCACTACCGCCTGGCTCCCTTGTTCTTTCTGAGTACCTGCTTTATTCTTTATTTATTTACAAGTTCTTGTCTTGTAGTCTAGGTTGGCCTCAAACTCCTGATCCTTAGGTTGGCCTCAAACTCCTGATCCTTCTGCTCCCCACTCCCCATTTGCTAGGATTATGGGCTACAACACTTCAGCTTTGCATTGTGTGTGTGTGTGTGTATGTGTGTGCGCACGCGCGCGCGCGCACACTTGCATGTGCAGATGTGCACACACGTGTGTAGAGGCTAAAAGACAAACCTAGTATTGTTCTTTAGGTGTGGTTAACTTAAAAAAAAATTGAGATGGTCTCTCACTGGTCTGGAAGTTGCTGAGTAGGCTATGCTGGCTGGCCAGGGAGCTCTAGGCATCCATCTGTCTGTACCTTCTCAGCATCGGGATTACAGTGTGCACTGCATGGTCTCGCTGTTTTAATATGGATTCTGGGATCCACTCAGGTCTCCATGCTCATCAGGTAGGCACTTCGCTGAGTGAGGTGTACCCTGGCTAGCTCCTCCATTCCTCTTACTTCTTTGACACCGGCTCTCTGCTTATGTGGGCACACACTTTTTCTCTCTCCTTTTCCTTTGTGTGTCAACTTTACTTCATGTGTGTATGTGCCTCTGGAGGCCAGAAGAGGGCATCAGACTCCCTGGAGCTGGAGTTCACAGGTAACTGTGAGCCTGGGACATGGGTGTTGGAAAACAAATTTAGGCTCCCATACAGGGTCTTTCTATGTAGCCAAGCTGTCCTCAAATTGGAAGCAGTCCTCCTGCCTCAGCCTGCTGAGTGCTGGAGTTACAGATGTTTACTGCCATGCAAAGCTCGGCATGCCTGCCTCTGTCAAATGGAGATTACATCTCTCTCCCCTCAGGCCATGTTATTAGGACAATCGGATAGTGAGAGACGGCGCTTGGGACAGGATCTGGCAGGTTGACATGCCATAGAGTGTACTGTTTATTACCAGGAGCACCCTAAGTGCTGTAGCACTCAGAAGGACTCCTGCCCTCTTGGCTCAGCCCTTGAGCTCCTGGAGGGTCTCCTCCCTTTTCATTTCTGAGCCTGGGGGAGTCCTTTATAAATGGCGGTAGAGCTGGTGTTCCAACCATCCCGCTGAGCCGCAGGAAGTTTTGTAGGGAGGAGGTCACTGTGGAGGAGGGATGGGTGGGTGGGTGGGGCTGTGTGAGGACTATGTCTTTTGGACTCAGATGTGTGAATGACGCAGGAGCCTCCCTGCAAGCCCTGCGGGTGTGTTCCCAGGCCTGTAGGGACTCCCCCATTTGCATTTTGAGAATGAACTTTGGAATTATTCCCTGTGTTCTCAGTGTCCCAGCACACGTCAGATGGCCATACTATAGCAAGCAAAACCAGGGTTTTTGTTCCTAACCCCGGAAAATTCCGAGTCTCAGAGGCTCAGCCAGTGTTCTGTCACCAGCTAGGTTTGTCTGGGAACAAGTAACCTTCTCCCATCTCCCTGTACACCCCTCTTGCTGCCCCTTTCCTCCCTGGGTTGTGCCCACCTCCTTGGGATGGTAGATTTAAGGCTCAGTTTCTTCACCCAGGTAGGGGTCTTAGTACAGTGGTTGGGGCTGCCGCTCTTCTGTGGTTCATCCCGTGGACCACAAACGCCTAGCTGTAAACATGGTCTGGTGAGACAGAGAAGAACATCCTGGGCTGGGACTGTAGCTCAGTTGGTAGAGTGCCTGCCCACCATGCATGAAGCCCTTGGTTTCATCTCAGCACCACATGAAACTGGGTATGGTGGTGTGAGCCTGTAGTCCTTGGGAGGTAGAGGCAGGAAGATCAGAGGTCCATGGTCATCATCCTCAGCTACGTAACAAGTTTGAGGCCAACCTGGGCTACATAATCCTTGTATACAAAAATATTCTGAGCTGGGCGGTGGTGGCGCACACTTTTAATCCCAGCACTCAGGAGGCAGAGCCAGGTGGATCTCTGTGAGTTCGAGGCCAGCCTGGTCTACAGAGCAAGATCCAGGACAGGCTCCAAAGCTACACAGAGAAACCCTGTCTTTAAAAAAATAAATAAATAAAAATCTGAAGGGGAAACATGGTTTTGAAGTTGTTTCTAAATTGTTTGCCTGTGTCCTCTCCAAGCAGAATGGCCTGAGGAGAAGGGTAAAGGAAGTTCGCTTGGTGGATTTGGCGGCAGCATTGCTCCTGGGGTCTTCTGGGGCATCTGTAATACCTTTGTCTTTGTGACCCTTGATCTCTCAGTGTCACTGAGGTCGGGCAGCCCCATCACTGGATGGGAAAGCTGATGGTGGGGTGGGAGTTTCTTCCATAGCCCCAGCCCCTCCATCTCTCCCATCTGCCTCTACTGCTCTGATCTCCCACGCAGAGTCTAGAATTTGGGGTGACTTGTTGAAGACGTCCTCTAGAATGTGCGCCTTCCCCTTCAGTGTGTAAATTAGGGTGATGGACAGACATGCAGAGACCGCTGTTGACTGTGCTGCTTTTGATTTGAGAGACCATTTTTGCTTCACTTCTGTCTCCTAGAATAGTAGGTTCTAGCCTTGTCCCCTGCAATCTTCCTGAGAAAGAGTGTGTGTGTGTGTGTGTGTGTGTGTGTGTGTGAGAGAGAGAGAGAGAGAGAGAGAGAGAGAGAGAGAGAGAGAGAGAGAGAGCACTGATCCCTGACCTGGGGTATCATATTTTTCTCACTGGTAGCACAGATTGCTCTGGGAACAAGCATGCCTTTCAAGCCATCTCCACCATGGCTTACAAGCCAGCTGTCCACTAGATGACCCAGAATGCCAGGGTCCTGGCTGTCCCCTTTGTCTGCTGCTGTGGCCCATTTCCTCCTTCGTCTGCCCATTCCCACCCGCTGCCCAGTTCACATTTGTTTCGGGTGGCTTCCCCACTGCTTGGTCACATGCTTCCCAGCCCCTCTTCTGCCTTCTCTTTGCTCTCAGGCAGCCAAGCAAATCGCCCCACAGCAGCTTGGCTCTCCCTTTTGGGCCCCTGGCCTTTGTACCCCAAACAAAGAGAGGCAGCAGATTGTCCCTGGCCCAGATACGTTTCCGTCTCAGCCCACTTTTGCTCTCTGCCTCCAAACCTGGCTGCAGAGTCAGCTCTGGGGGGAGACTTCTTGACGCAGGGACCCCGTTGCTTCCATGTGAACCTTCTGAAATCAGGATATATCTTGTAATCACTCAGTGTGGATGGCTCTCTTGTGTAGGGGAATGGGTTTTGAGTGAGGAAATGAAGTGGGGAGAAACGCTAATAAATAGCAAGCCAGGTTTCCTCCATTACAGCAGGTCTTTGGGCTACTTCCCAGGGCATTAGCTCCAGCTGAGGGAGGGCTGCTGGCAGCAGGTGAAGAGATGAGCAGGACTCTGCCTACCCTTAAAGGAACCGAGCTCAGGACCAGGGTGAGCGGAGGCCGAGAGAGCCAGGCGGCAGCAAAGCACCCTGTAGACCGCGATTTCTGTTAATGCCAGTGAAGCCCACTCCGCCCGTCCACACCAACGCCCCTTCCCTTTTACCCTCTTTGTCTCTTTGGGGAGTTGTAGGAATTGAAGCCAGGACCCACCCACTCTAGCAGGTTCTCTCACAGAGGTACATCTGCTGACTGTTGTTTCTGTTTTTGGAGACAGTCTCTCATGTAGTTCGAGCTGGCCTCAAACTTGCTATAGACCAGGCTGAGCCTCAACTTCTGATTCTGCTGCCTCTACCTCCCTAGTGCTAGGGTTGCAGACACATGTCACCCGGTCCAGTTTAATGTAGTGCTGGGGATCGAACCTATGGTTTTGTTGCATGCTAGGCAAGCCTAGACCAGTTGAGCTATATTGCCTCTCCACACCTTTAAGCACTTTTTAAAAATTTAAATTTGGGCCGGGCAGTGGTGGTGCACCAAAGCTACACAGAGAAAAAACAAAACAAAAAAATTAAATTTCATTATTATTATAAATGTGTGTGTCTACACCCCATGGCATATGTGTGGAGGTCAGAGAACAGTTTGGATTTGGTTCAAGCTTCCACCATATGGGTCCCTGGTATCAAATTCGGATTGCCAGGCATGTGCAACAGGTGCCTTATCCGCCGAGCCATCTGGCTAGTCGTCGTCCCCCCCCCCCCCCCCCCCCCGCCCGCTTTCCTCCTCCAAAGACAGGGTTTCTCTGTGTAGCTCTGGCTGTCCTGGAACTCACTCTGTAGACCAGGCTGGCCTCGAACTCACAGAGATCTGCCTCTGCCTCCACTGCTGGGACTAAATGTGTGTGCCACTGTGCCTGGCTTCCTTCTGCTTTTTGAGACCAGGTTTTACTATTTAGGTTTTAGGTTTACATCCAACTGCCCTTGAAAACAAGATCCCCCTGCCTCAGCTCCTGGTTGTTGGAGTTATGGGTGTGCCGCTCACTAGACTGCTCTTATTGACCTCTGAACAAGAACTCAGGCATCGAACTGACTCTGGGGGTGGAGGAGAGTGTCGAGATTCCCAGGAAAAGGCTGCGTGTGGAGCGCTGCCCTGAGTACCCTTGCCTAGCCAGAGTGAGGGCCCAGAGTTGGATTGTTACTAACCGGGACCCCCCCATGTCCGGGGGCAGGCAGTTGTGGGTTGCTTGATGTTTTCTCACCTGTTTGGTTTCTTTTGAAGTCCAAGCTCTTAGCTATGGCTGCCTGGCTTCCAGGGGCCCAGCTGGTGCGCTAATCTCCTGTCTGCCCAGGGCTTGCTAACCTCCTCATCCTGCCCTGCCCTGTTTTACTGCAGCTGGAACTGGCCACGGCCAAGAACGACATGAACCGACATCTGCATGAGTATATGGAGATGTGCAGCATGAAGCGGGGCCTGGATGTGCAGATGGAGACCTGTCGCCGACTCATCACACAGTCGGGGGACCGGTAAGGACCTGCCCCGGTTGGGCTCATGTCCCCCACCCAGCAAAGAAGGGTAGAATAGAGCCTTGGTGACCTGTGGGCAGTGACCAGGTCACATCTTCCAGTGGAGCTATCCTTGGGAGTCACCTGTAGGTGTGGCCCATAACTTCCTCTCCCTGCCCTGGCTGTCAGATGCAGCCTACTAATGCCCCAGCTGTCCAAGAGCTGAAACCTGCCAGGAATGAAGAGATCGCAGGTGTCTATCCAAAGTCAGAAATCATGATTTATGTATTTGACCCTGTACAAGAGTAAATTTGGGTATGGGGAATAAAGCTCAGTGGTAGAGTCCTTGTCTAGCCTGTGTGAGGCCCTGTATGTACACACACACACACACACACACACACACAGTAAACTCTGGGGTCTGGAGAGATGGCTCATTGGTTAAGAGCACTGACTGCTCTTCCAGAGGAACTGGGTTCAATTCCCAGCATCCACATGGCAGCTCACACCTGTCTGTGACTCCAGTTCCAGGGCGTCTGACACCCTCACACAGCCATGCATGCAGGCAAACACCGATTAACACAAAATAAAATAAATTATATTAAAAAAAATCTGTAAGCTAGGCGTAGTGGTACATGTCTGCCATCCCAGTCTTGGGAGACTGAGGCAGAAAGATTGTCATGAGTTTGAGGCTGTCCTGGATACAATAGCAAAACCGTGTCTCAAACAAAATAAAACAAACAGCAACAACAATAGATAAAACCTAAGGCACCACAGTGAGCCAAGTGTGGTAGTGCACATCTGTTTTCCAGGTGCATAGGTACCACGAGTACTAGGCCGGTCTCACTTCTGTGTGGAGTTCCAGGCCAGCCAGGAATTCGTACTGAGACCTTGTCTCAAAACAAAAAACCCAGCCCACTCCACTAAATTACATTAAGCTGGGCATAATGTGCATGCTTACTGGGTTTAATGGCCCTTGTTTATCATCCCAGCTACTTTGGAGGCAAGAGGATTGAGGTCAGCCTTGGCAACATAATGAGAGTCCCCACCCCTTCACCCCATTACACCTGGACAAGAAGCTGGGCCCAGGGAACACCTCCCTCCATGCTGTGACTTGAGATTTTCTGATCTCTCTCAGAGCCTCCAAAATAAGAGGGGAACTGTTCCCCATCGAGGTGAATGGGGATGAGACTTCCCACCCAGCTTCCCTGCCTGGCATCCAGCTGCACCCCAAAAGATAAGACTATAGAAGGCGAGCATGCAAACCTCCTTAGGCTTCCTGCTTGCCCAAGGTGACATCTGGTGTTTTTTCCTAGAAAGTCTCCTGCTTTCACTGCGGTCCCGCTTAGCGACCCGCCGCCACCGCCAAGTGAAACTGAGGACTCCGATCGGGATGTCTCATCTGATAGCTCCATGAGATAGGGACTGGCTCCCTCCAGCTCACTGAGGCGGGGCTGTGGGTCTGCAGAGGACTGTCTTGTGCCACTGCATGAAGCCTGGCCCCGGGGCTGTGTGCTCCTTCCCTGGCTGCCTCCTCCCCAAGGTTCTGGGGGTGTCTGGAGCTAGGCTGGGCCCCACCCTTCCTGGACAACTCCTGTCACATCGGGGGCCCTCCCACCTTCTTCACATGTGGCTATTTGCTACTTCTCCATCTTTGAAATGCTGCCAGAACACTTGTGATCTCCTCCCTTCTCCATTTTGTGAGGAATGTGACTATGGGACCTGCCTGTCCTCAGCTATCTTGGATTTTTGGACTGGTGCTAACTGGCCCAGGCACTGCTGGGAAGCAGATTCATCTGGGAGTCCCTGAGTGTTTACACATGTACATTTGGAGAACTTATTTCCTAGTAAGGTCTCGGAGGGAGGCCGGGTCCCTGGCGTTCTGTCCTGTGTCCATGTGCTCACAGCTGCCCACCTGCCTATTCTACAGTGAACGTGGCTCTGTAGTTTTCCCTGTGGGAAGTCTACACAAAGAACTTGGGGTGCCTAGGCTGAGAGTGGAGTCCTGAGGGGAGATGCTGCTGAGGTGAAGCTGATGCCTGCACGTGGGTGTGGGTGTGTGCTCAGGGTCTGTTTCTCCAGGGGTCAGCTGAGGCGGTACCTCTGTCTGTCATTCACAAAACCAACAGGTTAAGATGTCCCTGACCTTGGAAAGTAGGGGACAAAGATGTCGTTGGAATCTTTAAAAAGTAATGAAGAATATTTATTGACCACCTTTGTGTCACCGTTTTAAGCACTTTCTGAAACTTTTGGTTTTCTTGAGACAGGGCTTCTCTGACAGCCCAGGCTGCCCTTGAACTCAGATCCTGTCTCTGCCACCCATGCTGGGATTGGGCATCCACCACCACTGCCGGACCTGAGGCCTGATGTCTTCATAACACACCATGAGGCACTGGTTACAAATGATTGCCCCAGAACCAAGGGGCCTACAAGCTCAGGCGTCCCAGGCTGCACAGCACAGGCACATCCCTTCACTGGATACATTTTTACTGTATTGGGCATCCTTCCAGCCTTACCTAATCTGATGTCTGGAGACCTTGAGAGCTGGGCATAATTAACCTTTGTTTGCAAATAAAAGACACAGCTCTGGAACCTGATGCAGTCCAACCCAGGTCTCTAAGACCATACACACTTCCTGTCCCACAGCTCATGTGGTTTTTCCTGAGCTTAGGATGCAGCTCTGAAGCCTCCCTCCCCCGACCCTGTATTGAGACACCAAGGAAGATGGGTGCAGTGAACTTTATTGATGGTGTTCAAGAGAGTAGGGCTCCCTAAGCCCCTCCTGTTGTTCTGGGGGTCTGGGATGGAAACGGTGAGGGAGATGATCAGTATCGGGGGCTGAGATGGGACAGGAACTGCTCAGCAGCCGACGGTCTCTCTTGCTGTCTTTGCTGAGGTGGGTGGTCCAGGGCGGGCTTCTTACTCCTTGGAGGCCATGTAGGCCATGAGGTCCACCACCCTGTTGCTGTAGCCAAATTCATTGTCGTACCTAGAATGCATTGGGAGGACGTTAGTAAGGGTTTCTTTTCTGAGCTAGTCACCAGGGGGTGCCAAACCCCATTGTTTGTGCCAATTCCCCACATACCAGGAAATGAGCTTCACAAAGTTGTCATTGAGAGCAATGCCAGCCCCAGCATCGAAGGTGGAGGAGTGGGGGTCGCTGTTAAAGTCGCAGGAGACAACCTGGTCCTCAGTGTAGCCCAGGATGCCCTTTAGTGGGCCCTCCGACGCCTGCTTCACCACCTTCTTGATGTCATCATACTTGGCCTGTTAAGGGCAAACATCAAGATGGTGATTATTGAAGCCCCAGCCTCACCATTACACCAGAGACAAGCCCCAACCCACCCCATACATACAGGTTTCTGCAGGCGGCACGTCAGATCCACGACAGACACATTGGGGGTAGGAACACGGAAGGCCATGCCCGTGAGCTTCCCATTCAGCTCCGGGATGACCTTGCCCACAGCCTTGGCAGCACCAGTGGATGCAGGGATGATATTCTGGGCAGCCCCACGGCCATCACGCCACAGCTTCCCAGAGGGGCCATCCACAGTCTTCTGGGTCGCAGTGATGGCGTGGACTGTGGTCATGAGTCCTTCCACAATGCCAAAGTTGTCATGGATGACCTTGGCCAGGGGGGCTAAGCAGTTGGTGGTGCAGGAAGCATTGCTGAAGAGAAAAGGCAAGTTAGGAGGCTCTGCCTCCTGCAACCTCACCCCTGCTTGCCCATGTCGACATCCTTACCTGACAATCTTGAGTGAGTTGTCGTACTTCTCATGGTTCACACCCATCACAAACATGGGGGCGTCAGCAGAAGGGGCAGAGATGATGACCCTTTTGGCCCCACCCTTCAAGTGGGCCCCAGCCTTCTCCATGGTGGTGAAGACACCAGTGGACTCCACAACGTACTCAGCACCAGCCTCACCCCACTTGATGTTGGCGGGATCTCGCTCCTGGAAGATGGTGATGGGCTTCCCATTGATGACAAGCTTCCCGTTCTCAGCCTTGACTGTACCGCTGAACTTGCCATGGGTAGAGTCATATTGGAACATGTAGACCATGTAGTTGAGGTCAATGAAGGGGTCATTGATGGCAACAATGTCAACTTTGCCAGACTGGAAGGCAGACCTGGCAACCAGGCGTCCAATTCGGCCAAATCTGAGAGGCAAGAAAGAGAAGGGAGGGAGCTGGGGTCAGAGAACTCCTCCTGGGTCTAGTTAGCACCAGGCAAACTCAGGCTCTGTAGAAAGCAGGATACAGGGCGGTGGTGGCGCACGCCCGTAATCCCAGCACTCAGGAGGCAGAGGCAGGCAGGTGGATCTCTGTGAGTTCGAGGCCAGCCTGGTCTACAAAGCGAGTTCCAGGACAGGCTCTAAAGCTACAGAGAAACCCTGTCTTGAAAAACCAAAAAAAGCAGGATACAGTTGTCCCATGGTTGTAGGGACCCACAGCCTGCTATGCAGTGGCACACCAAAGGCATACACCGTACCTTGTGGAAATTCAGTGCGGTATTAGAAGGTAAGCAGCAGAAATTCAAGTCTAAACCCTCCTCCATGGAGTTGGCTGAATGTTTAGACACAGAACCCAAATATAGACTGCCTCCTTGCCCAGGAAGCCCCAAGAGGTCTAATTTTATCTTCCTTGAGCATCCGAGGCTTTTACAGCAGTCATAAACTGGAGGCTCCTTTCCTGTCTAAGGGGCGATTAGGCTCAAAGCTTTGTCCCCATCCCAGTCACTTCAAGTCTCTAGGAAGTGGCAGTGTGCCCCCGCCTGGGCACAAGGCATTCACCACCCCCACCACTCACACCCTGGGAAGTTTGTTCCAGTCTGGCCTGGCTTCAGGCCACACCCCTGGACAGGAAGGATTTGTGCACTCAGCATCACCAAGCTCAAAGGGCAAGGTTAAAGGTCGGAATGAGCAGGACAGGGTCAGCCCACCTGCTTCCTCCAACTCCCTCCCCTAAAGTGAAAAAGAGCTTGAGAAAACCAGTGGGCTTTCCAACCCCTAACCCCAGGGCTTGAATTGGCAAAACACCTGTCTTTCCTAGCTAAAAATCAGGAGCAGGAGCAACAGATGTGTGTAGGGCCAACAGGATGGAGGAGCTCAGACCCCAGATAGGGAAAGGTCAGACAGCTAAATTTAACCTCAGATTAGGGTGGAGCGGGGAGATCTGGTTTCTGGGGAATGGAGTGAGAAGGGCAGGATCCCGAGGTTCAGACACCCAATCCTCTTAGTGACCTTTCCAGGCTGGCCTATAGGGTTTGGGTCAATGCTAGGTTGTGATGGGAAGTGGAGGTTATGGAGGGAAGGGGCTGCTACCACTGGAGCCATTTTGTGGTGGAAATTTTCTCTTCAGAATCACCATGACTCAGCCACCCCCACCCCCCCCCCGCACTACGCCACAGCTACCACACCTCTGGAGCTAGGGCAAGCGGACCTCTCTCTAAGTCCGCTTTGATTCTTAGAGAACAATCTAGAAAAATGCATCATTTGCCCCAGGAGAATCAGGCTTGAAGGCTGCTTTGAGGCTAAGAAGACGGGACGGCTTGTGAGGTAGCTCTCTCGAGAGCATGGAAGCCTTGCATCACCTGGCTTACAGGACGGAGGCGACTCCACCCGGCAGAGGGAGGAGGAGGCGGGGAGGTTAGTCACAAGCTACGGAGGAGGAAGGGCCGACGCAAGGTTTCCTAACGGTGGCCCATTCATTTCCTTCCCGTTTGCAACATGGCGGCGGCCGGTTACCCTAAGGGGAGCCCTGGGGAGGTGATGCGCTGAGCCGTGCGCACCTCGGTGCCCCGACCAGGAGGAAGGGGCGATGGGGGAGGGGCTCCCCTCCGGACACGTGACTCCGCGGGGCGCGAAAGTGAAGAAGCCCGAGCCAGGGGATTAGGAGCTGCATCCCGAGCTGCCGCGGGCGGGGGCGGGGGCCCTAGTATCGACGTGGGGCTGCTCATGCCCACGAGGCGCAACAGCCGGGAGCCGCCCGGCCGCCGACCTTGACGTCTCCTTGGATGCAGCGGCCACGCATGCAGCGGCCACGCACGCACCTCCCTCCGCTACTGCAAAGCCCCCGGGTCAGCTGGCCCTGCACACGCATCGGAGCGGGGCCCGGGGGAGCCCCACCCCAGCCCAGCCCGGACTCACCCGTTCACTCCGACCTTCACCATCGCGTCTCAGAAACGAGGCTGTGGGAGAAGACATGAGGTCAGCGTGGCCCACGGTGCACAGGCGCCCCCTCCTCCCGCTCCCCGCCTCCATTCCCGCCGTGCGCCCCATCACGTCCTCCTCCAGCCCCTGCAATGCGGAGCCCGGGCTCGGCCGGCGGAACTCGCACCCGCGGCCCCAGTCCCGGACGGCGCGCGCCCCCTCCCGGGTTTCCCACGGTCCCCGGCCTCCTGCGGCCCACTCTGCGTTTTTCACCTGGCACTGCACGGAAGGATGCGGCTGTCTCTGGAACAGGGAGGAGCAGAGAGCACCGGGGAGGGCTGCAGTCCGTATTTATAGGAATCGGGGCTGGGGGGGGAGCTTATGACGTGCGCCCCGCCTCCCGCCCCGCTCATCCAGTCCCAGCTCAAGGACGCCGAGGCCTGAGCTACGTGCACCCGTAAAGACGGGAGTAGCTGGGCCGCTCTCGCGCTCTGTCCCCCCCCCCCTCTTCTTTTGGACCCGCCTCGTTTTTGAAATGTGCACGCACCAAACGTGTGGGCTCCGGGCTGGCAGGGGGAGGGGAGCTGAGATTGACTCGCTGGGGAGGTGACCCGGAGATGGGTCCCACGATAGGGCTGAGGGAGTACAGACTATGGACTTAAGGACGAGCAGTGTGCACCAAGGACATCCAAGGCCCAGGGACCTGAAAGTTGCGGCCCGAATATGATGGGGGACCTTGGGAGCGGCGGGAACGGGGGAAATAGAACAGAAGTGAGCGGCTGCCCGCGGCTGCGCCGTCGACCCTCTCCCCCTTTAGAAAAGGCTGCGGAAAAGTTGAGGATCTTCTCCTCGTTGTTCTTCGGTAGTGACACAGGCAAAATAAGAAGCGAGCAGAGGAAACAGCCCGGGAGGGGTTACCTTGCCTCCTGCGGGGGCCCTTCGCAGCCACCCCACCCCCACCCCTCCCAGGCTTCCTGGCTTCCTTTCCTTGGGCCTGAGGCCTGGCTTGTGTACTGGGCTGTAAGGGCAAGGAAGCCTGGCGGGGCGGTCCCTAGCCATAGGTCGGGGTGCCCTACAGCCTGGAGACCTGGTGATTGAGACTTACAAACACCTCTCTGTGTTCACCAGCTAAGGCCTAGGTTGGGGCCCCCGGAGTGAGGACAGTATCCTGGTTGTGGGTTGGGTTGGAGGAGGCCAATAGGCCTCCCCTAGTGTCCCTCCTCGGAACCTGAGGGTTGCACCGCCCAGGCCTGGAGACACTGCCCCTTTCACCCACTGCAGCCCCGGGGTGGAGAGCTGGACGTGAGGGCGGAAGTCCCTCCCCGCCCTGGGACGTGCCTGCTGGCCCTGCAGCCAGGGACTCTCCTTTCTTGGCTGCCCTCGTGGTCGCAGGGTGAGGTCAGAGGGGAAAATGTAGGAGAGGAGGTATTATGCCCTCAGCCGGAACAGGCAGGCCCTTAGCCCCTTCCCACAAGTGGGAAGGAGAAAAACGATTCCTCTTCGGTAGGGAGGGCGGGAAAGGTGGGTTCTGAGCGCTTGGAATGGCTTGGGGAGCCCTTCAGCAGGGGCAGGATGGGGATCCTGGGGCCTCTTTGCTAGGCCGGTGCAACTTGAGACAGCCCCCGCTCTTCTAGCTGAAGAGCCTAATTGCTAAGTTTAGCTGGCCTGGTGATAACCTTTGCTTAAAAGGCAGGGAGCACGTTGGGCTGCACCCCAAATCCACTCCTGGCTCCTTGCCCTTCTGGGATTGCCCTACCTCCCTGGGGCCCCAGAGCTGACAGCTGTGTGGCCCATGCCCAGGCTTTCCATGAGCAGGGAGCAGGCTATGTGAACAGGATGGAGAGGGTAGGAGTGGTCCCAGTGCTGTGGGGGGAGCAGAGGCCTCACAGAGACTCAGCCTTGTCCCTTTTCTGTCTTCCTTCCAACAGAGCTCCATGAGCAGCATTAACCCTTCCCACCAGAAGGTCTCAGGAGCCCCTCCAGGGCCCTGCCCTACCTAAAGCATGCTTCTGAGGGGCCATATTCCCTTTTCCTCATGCCCATCATCTGTCATTACTGTTCTAACACACACACACACACACACACACACACACACACACACACACACGAGGTAGGGAGCATTTCTAAGGCAATGTGCTGTTGTCATGACAGCAGAAACATCAGTGTGCCTCCTGTTCCAAGTGACTCAGCAGATGGGGGCTTGGAGGGTGGGCCGCAGGCAGCATGGCTTGCAGCTGAGGGTCTGGACCTCCCGCACACCCCATTACATAGTGGAGGACTCTTGGGAGATAGACCTTGTCACCGACAGAGCTGGGGTTGGGGTTGGGCTCAAGATCACCATCAGCCAGGCCAAGTCATTTGCCAGTCTTCTGGGACAGGGCACACAGGAAACAAACCCTAGGTAGGTCTAGAGCACACTGCTGACATGCTGTGTTGTGGGGTGACCTATGCATGAAGGATGTTAGCTTCATCCTTGCAAGGCTTTCACAGACTGGGTACTTGGAACAGCTCCCTGTCCTACAAGGCTGTGACAGAAATAGGTCTCTGGGTATTGTCAAATGTTCTCTGCGTACAAAGTACCCCCAGGCTGAGAAGTGTGTATGTGAATCTAGAAGCCATGTCATTCTCTACAGTGGACTCTGTCCAGTTGTTCAAGACGAAGCAATTCAGGAACAAGAAAATCCAGAGACAGCCTCGGGATGCCTGGGCTTGCTTATCTGCTCTCTGGATTGATAACCCTCCTCTCTACCTGAACCTGGGCTAAGATGAAAGATAAAACAGAGACCAGATAGAACAGAATGCTTAAAAGTCTATAAAAACATTTATTCACTAGAAAACAGTGATAGCAAGTGTCTTGGAAAGTGAATGCAGTCAGATGGGCTCTAAGAGAAAGGCCTTGAATGCAAAGACCGTCTACATGTTAAAAACAAGGAGGAACTGAATTCAAAACCATCAGTGAGATGCCCTGCACGGCAGGGATGGGGCGAGGCACAGACAACTCCTAGGACCTGTGTCTTCGTGCAGATGCTCTGCGGATGGGGGTGGTTCTCTTGGGTGTCTCTTCTTCTGTCAGCTCCGCTGAAAGCTCTATTCAAAGAATTATAGGAACAAAAGCTGAGTCACAAAGATGGTGCAAAAACGGATCTTAAAAAATAAACAGAGTTGCAAAGCACTGCGGAAGTCAACCAAACTGCATGTTACCAGGAAGACTGAATCTACACCCAGGCTACACCCAGGCAAGCCCTGCTGAGACCCCAAGGCAAGCAGCTGAAGGAGGGCGAGTCATACCGTCCTCACTGGCCTCATCACTGGAAAAGACAACTTTGGCTTTCTTCTTGGACTTCGATTGCTGAGTGTTTGGACGACGAGGGTTGGTCCGTCGGGGCTTAGGTGTGACAAAGTCATTGTCTGAATCTACAGAGGTCAGAGGCTGCTGCCTGGAGACTGGAAATGGCAGGGAGACATGATTTCAAAAACAAAAACAAACCTCAAAGGAAAAAGATTAAAGATGGAGAACCCCATGAGGGCTTGTCTCGTACCAGCAGAGGGTTTCTTGGAAGACAGGGCTCTCTGGTTGCCTCCTTGGCCAGTTTCAAGCTCCTCTGCTCCATCCATGCCTCTGGTGTGATAGGCCCGAAGCTTCTGCTCAAATTCATCTATGACAGCCTAGAGGAAAAAAGGTTAAAACAGGGCTGGAAACATTTCCCAGTTTAAAAACAGCTATGAAAGAAACAGAAAGATGCCAGGTGGTGGCGGCGCATGCCTTTCTTTAATCCCAGCACTCAGGCAGAGGCAGGCAGATCTCTGAGTTCGAGGCCAGCCTGGTCTACAGAGTGAGTTCCAGGACAGGCTCCAAAGCTACACAGCAAAACCCTGCCCCCCCCCCCCACACACAAAAAAAAATAATAAAATAAATAAAAGAGATTCTAAGTGGAAGAGGCCAATCCAAAATCAGTATATATGTTGAGTGACACCACCCCAGGGGAGAGATGGTCTTTAGGGTAGTGAAAATGTCCAGTACAGCACTGGAGTGACAAGTATGTGCCATTGTATTCAGGGAAAACTGTGGACTTGAGTACTGATCTGTCAATCATTCAGTTCCTTCAGGTCGATGTAGACTGTAAGACCACAGTACCCAAGGACAAGAGCCGATGGGGTAAAGGACATAAGTGTATTGGGACAGGAGCAAATGGGGACTCTACTTACTTAGTTTGGCTTTAAACATGAAACTACTCTAAAAAAGAAGTCTAGTGCCAGGCATGTGGGGGAGGCAGAGCCTGGGGAATCTCTGAATTTGAGGCCAGCCTGGTCTACATAGCAAATTCTAAGCCAGCTAGCACTACACAGAAGGACCAGGTCTCAAGTAGAGATTGGCTCTTACTAGGGGCTAGAGAGATGGCACTCGCTGCTCTTACAGAAGACCTGGGTTCAGTTCCCACATGGCAGCTCACACCTGTCTGTAACTCAAGTTCCAGGGACCTGACACCTTCACACAGACACATACACAGGCAAAACACCAATGCTCATGAAATAAAAATAAATACATCTGAAAAAGAGAACGGCCTTTAAAGGGACTAGGGATTGGACACAGAAAGATCTGGTCTTATCACTCTGGTTAAATGGTTGTAGTGTGGCTAGCAAGGCAGGAAGTTAAGAGTTCCACAGCATTCAGGGAGAGCAGGTTGTGTTTACTGCACTGGGACCCAAAGGGCCAGTACCCTGTACCACTCACCTTGCCCTCGGGCTTGGCCCCACGACGCAGTTTGCCCACAACCGACAAAAAAGAACTGAAGACAGATTCGTCTAACAGCTTGTCTCCAAAGCAGTCAAAGTGGTCCAGCATCTTGTGGAGGCCGCGCTCTGTGAGGGGCAGCTGGGACACACAGTAGGCCAGATCGCGGTATTGCCGCTCAGTTCTGCAAAAGGGGGGCATTTTATGAGGCATGCACACATTGCCTTCAGTCTCCCTTGGTCCCAGGGGCACCACTCTTCAGAGGGAAGAGTCCCTCTTGGCACAGAGGCCTCCCAAAACGGCAGCTTACCGGGCTGTGCGGAACCGTTGACACAGCTTCTCCACCAGGCTCTCCGTCTGCTTGTCCTTGGTGATGTAGGAGAGGAGCTGCCTGTGAGGAGGGGAGTGTGTGACTGACTGGCCAGGGAAGCTCGATTCTCAACTACTATACCGAACCCACCTCCACCCCACCTTTTCTGTCCTTGCTTTAGAAGAATGTTCTTGGCCATGGCCTGCCACTGTTCCTTTTGTCCCCTTCTGTTTATTGAGAAGCAAATAAAACAGCTAACGTGTGCGTACCACACTGGGAACTGCACCCACCCTATTTAAGAGCCTCAGGAACTCTGGAGCAAGTACTATCATCCCATAGAGGGAAACAGGCAGGTGGTAGAGGTCAAGTTGTTTTGGGGGAAGGTACAGCTAAAATGTACCTGGGGCTGAAGACAGCGGCAGGAATGCTTGCCTAGCATATGCAAGGCCCTGAGTTCATTCTTCCTCATTCTCAGCACATGATATCAACAAACCAACCAATCAACCAGAGATGATTAAAAGTGTGTCTGGTTCCGAACTAAGTCTGTGTGCTCCACACACATACCCCACACCATGCTACATCCCTGTAGGTCAAGAAAGCCATACTTCATGATGGTGTGGAAGGGTTCCTCCTCCACTCCACCCTCGGGGTCTGACAGGCGACTGATGATGTCAGGGAGGAGATTATAAATTGCATTGCCCTGTAGGAGAGAGAGAGACCACAGCCGGTAAGGTGGGCGGGCAGTTGACCTATATACTACCTCTGCAGAAAGCTTCAAGCTGCCTCTCTCACCTTGTGGGAGAGCTCATTGAAGAAGTTCTTGGCCAGGGCAGCAATGTGAGGCACAGGGTCAATGAGCAGCACAGCCATCTCGCTGACCTGCCCCTTCACCTTCACCATGTCCTTCAGGATCAGGTGCGTCATCACCAGGCCTGCCGTCCTCCGCACTTGCTGAGCTGGGTCTCGGAGGCTAGGGATAAAAGCTCTACTGAGATCAAGAACTCTTGTTTATACCTTAGGACCACACGAAGGCCCGATGCAAGGATCTATTGTTCTACAGTAGGCCCTTCTGGAATCAGCTCGAAGGCTAGTTTGAATTGAAGGCTGGAGTCAGGAACAATGCAAGGCTTGTAGACAGGATTTTAGAAGGATGCTTCAACTTCCAGTGTCCATTTAGGGCTGCTTGCACAGGCTGCCTAGCTAGCAGATATTGAAGACACTACCACAGGTTAGGGGAAGAGCTGTGACTCACTGCACTAATGGACTCCAGAAGAGAACTCTTACCGGTGTGCGAGCGATCTCTTACCGGGCATACAGATGAGGAGTCCAGGGATCCACCAGGTTGGGGAAGCGGATAGCCAGGTCCCCAGTGGCAACCATGAGATTAGACCGGACAGTGGGGAGTGAAGACTTTTCAAGCATGGTGAAGAGAAGACGAAGCTGGGAGTCACAGAAAGTGGCACTGAGGGCAAAGAGAGGGTCATCAGGGAAGCAGGAGAGCTGTGCCATCTCACCTTCCTGGAGTTGAGCACAGCGGGGCCTACCTGATCATGCAGAACTTGCCGAGGGCCAGCGAGGCAGCTGCACAGAGGTCTGGGTGGCCATACAGGCCGGGGTTGTTGCACACCGTAAGCAGCAGCGGGATAAAGGCAGCTAGGACCTGATCGCCTGTGGAGGAATAGCTCAGTTTGGACAGCCTGCATTCGCTGGGGAGAAGGGCACACAGCAATCCTTCTTACCATCCAGCAGTTCCTTCTCACAGATGCTGCGGATCAGTTCTGCCTCTGTGTCATCAGCAGTGGCTCCGACCAGCCCCAGCTCTTCCTCCATAGTTGTCTCAGAGCTTGTATTCTGAAGAGAGAGAAGCCAGGGATCTCGGTGATCACTTTTCTATTTTGAGACAGGCTCTCGTGTAGCCCTGGCTGTCCTGAAACTCTCTATGTAGACCAAGCTGACCACGAGCTCACAGGGGGTCTGCCTGCCTCAGTCTCCTAAGCTGGGATAAAAGCGGGTATCACTTCATCCTCCTTTGAGACAAACTTTACACAATTTTTTTGTTTTTCTGAGTGTTTGTTTACCCTGTGTGTATGTATGTAAGTGTACCACATGTGCGCATTGCACATGGAGCTGGAGTTAGAGATGGTTGAGAGGCACTATGTATGTTCTGAGATCTGAACTCAGGTCCTCTTCAAGGGCAGCAAGTGCTCTTAACTCTGAGCCACCTCTCTACTCACAAGATATCATTTTTGATTCTAGCATAACACTTCATTTGCATGAAGAGACCTAAAGATAACATTTATAAAACCATCCATAGAAGTACCAAATATGTCCGTCCATAAAGAACGAATTCACAAGTGAAGGAGTAACTAGACCCCTGTAGGTTTTTAAGTTGCTGAGACAGGTCTCTATACATCCTCCTCGAAAACATGACTGTAAATGGTAAATAATTGGATTGTGCCTAACTTGACATTGGTTCAAGGTCACTACCCCACTGCTCTAAGACTGTCTTATTTGTCTACCAGACAAATATGCCTTTAGCAGACAGAACACAGAGTCTCACCAGGTGACAGGCTAGTAACACAGGCTGATAAGAAGAGGGGGTGTTACGTGTGTTCAAACAAACAGTACCTCAGATGGGGCCCGTATCTAGACTAAGGTATCCAGGTCAGTCTGTGTGAACCTAATGCCCCCTAGTGGATGAGCATGGATAGACCATGCCATCTTGGTTGATGCTAACCTTCCCCAGGGGAGCATCAACAGAGAGGCAGGTTCTTCATTTGCTAATAGAGAAGCAGAGATTTCCCTAGAAAGCAATGTCCTGAGGTGAGGTTATGAAAATCTGGGAAACGCTTGGGGGCAGGAGCCCATCACCTCACCACTCATTCACCTTCTCCTTGGGCTCCTTGGTCCTGTGTTCCTGCTCTTCCCGAAGAACTCGCCGCCGCCCCAGCTCTCCGCTCACTGCTTGTTCTAAATGTACCAGCTGCTGCAGGGCCACATCCCCAGCCAGTGACAGCAGGTTCATCAGCAGGAACGTGGGGAGCCTGGGGACAGTCTCCTCTGACGCAGAAGGAAAGAGCAGAGGCCTAGTCAAGTCCCATCAAACTCCCAGGTCCACCCCTTACTCATGTGCTGCTCAAATTGAGAACAGGAGGTGGGGTGGGACACGTGGCAGTGACCCACCCCACATCAGCCTGAACAAAAATGAGTGTGGGCTGAGGCTCCTCACCCTTTAGGGAAAACACCTGATGCTGGCTGCCCACTCAGCCCCTGAGCAATCAAACCTCTGCCCACTCACTGGGGTCCTCCTCAGGGGTCTGCTTCTCAAGCTTCTCCAAGGCTTGCTTTGCACAGCCTTGTAACATCTGGGCACAGATTACTTCAGGGCCCTCTGCCAGCTGGTAGGTTAGGGTTACCGCTACCTCTTTGAATGGGATCCAGAGGGGATCGGGGTGTGTAAAGCCTGGAGAGAGGAGAAGTTGGTCACCGCAGTGAGAGGACCCAGCCACACCAATCGGAGAGCTTCTCCAGGCCCTTCTGGAGAGCTTACCCTTTGTGACCATCTCTCGAAGTCGTTCAAACAACCTGTGTTCTTGAGGCAGCCGGAAGGGAGGTTGACGTTCCCCCAGGGAAGGCTGGTAAGAAGACAAAATGCCAGGGTGGGGAAGGCAGACAAGAGACTCCCCACCCTTCTCAGCTGAGCCTCAGCCACCCCACATCACCCACCTTCCTCCTGTCCGAGATGTTGGCAATGGCAAGGCACACCTGCTGGGCCAGCCTGTAGTCCTGGGGAGACTTTTCATCCAGCCCCACCCTCACCAGCGTGTCTAAATTGCTTCCTACAATTTCTGGTTTTCCTCTAGGGAAAGAAAACGGAGTTAAAGGCGGCCCTGGGCAGATTCTGTGGGAGATGACAGCAGTGCAGGAAGGTCCCGGGACCCGCGTGGGGCCCCTAGAGCCCTGAGGCCTGACTCAGGCCAGGTCCCCGGATGTGCCAGTGACGATTTCCCCTGCCCGGGCAGGCAGGTGCTCTCTACACCCAGGCAGCCGACCCTGAGGAAACTCATCCGGGTTGACTGTGACGATGGAAGGAGAGGGCTTTTCAGAGCCCCTCCTTCCCACTCTACTTGTTCCTGGGACTGAGCCTCACCGTGCCATCATGCCAAGAAGCATGACAGAGGAACAGCGCTCCAGAGGAGAGCAGGGGACCTTTTCCGTGGCTCGCTCCCACAGCAGTTGGATCACTGCTGGTTTTATCTCATCCTTCTGCACAAACTCACACAGCTGAGGAGAAAAGAAAAATAATTCAGCTTCAAAAGACCAGCTCCCTGTTGGGCTACTTATCTGAAGACAACGCTGAGATCTGGATGGAGCTGACACTGGGAACAGAAGAGGAAGCAAATGTCCGCCAGGAGTTTGGGGAGGCACTTCTCACTCCATTCTCTATTCTCCTACTTCTGTGTCTTTCTTCCAGGCTACACCTCTAAAGAGACACAGTCAAATGGATCTTGCTCTGGGGAGGAGCACTCCGGATATTTCTAGTCACTTTTCTTACTGTGAGAACAAGGTCAAACTGTCTACGTCAGGGCCACTGTCCCTTTTACCATCTCATTTTCACAGCAATGCCAACACCCTCTCCTTTACACGTGCATTCACTTTGCCGCCCAGTCCCTGGCTATTTCTCCAGGCCGGACTGTCCTGTCATCACTGTACACATGCAGGGCTTCAGGCAGCACTCCGACCCTGTCCACAGCTCTCCAGGTGGCTTGTGTGTGACAGGCACGGCATCCCCGAAGCATCTGCTTCCAGCTCGTCTCTGTCTACTCTACAAGTCCTGAGCAGCAGGCATTGCCACCACCAGACCCTCTCTTTCCCCAGAAAGGAACAGAAGTAGCAACCAAGAGGCCAGGCCAGCAGCTGGCACCACTCCCTAGTACAGATTGACCTCATTAAAATGCAGGGGTCCCTTTGACTTGAAGGCGTCAGGCCCAACTTGTTTATCTTCTGCAGATAACGATTTGAGTCAGAACACAAACGTCTTCATTCTCTGGCTGGGGCAGTGGACTTCCTTTGCTTTTTGTCAGAAATTCTCTCCTCTTCCTTCTCTTTCTCTCTCTCAATCTGAACTTCCACGACCCATGCTGACTAGTACCCACTACCTTGATGGCCAAGTCCCCAACCTCTACTGTAAGCAGCCCTGTCACCTCTGTTACAGCACAGAGGCTGAAGATGTTTCCTGAAGCTTGCACAGTGTAAAGGCTGCAGCCAGGCAAGCTGCTGAGCCTCTCCTGGAGCTTCCCTCACAGAAGCCCCATCCGACCTAAGGAGGAGCTACTCCAGAGTGGCCGGGCGGCGATAAGAACAGCGCCCAGGGCGCACATGGTAAGCAGCATGCGTTATTACTGCTATTGCCGTTGTTGCCTGGGCCAGCGGTTCTACATTTCCTAACCATGTTGTGTGTTCTCACTGTAAGTAAACTATTGGTGCTTTACATTTGGGCATGGGAGTTGAGCATCGCAGCACACGCCTGAATCTAGACACTGAGGAGCTGAGGCCGGACGGTGAGTCTGAGGCCAGCCTGGACTACATAGTGAGACAACTATGTAGCGAATGAACAAGAAAATAAAAATCAAGTTGGGAATGGGAAAGCACCTAATCTTAAGTCTCTTTGTGGGACTGAACAGATCTCTGCATACAGGAAGCAGCCACTAATTGTAACTGCTGAGTTAGAAGAGGACAGAGCAGAAGACTCACGATTTCCTCAAGACACTGAATGGTCCCGACCGAGGCATCCACTAACAACAAAGACAGGTTCTGGATCAAGGCCTGGGCTGTGGCTCTGTGGGAACAGCAGAGATCAGTGGTCACTACGACTGGAAAGCTGGATTCAGCAAGCAGGCTGGTAGGTTAGATAAGTGCTTGGAGTAGGCCTCAGCAGAGATCCACCGAGCCTGGTATGGACCATCCTTGAGTTCAGACCTCCCTAGAAGAACACCCTTTAGGACACTAGGAAACCCCGAGAAGCTGACTTCAGTAAAGTTAGTGAAGACAGGGAAGCCCACGTACCTGGCTGAGTCTCCTTTTGGGCTGAGGTAGAGTTGGCGGTAGGCATTAAGGACAGCTTCCCGGACACCGGGCTCCTTAGACCAGATGAGAGGCAGCATGCGGCGAACCCCAAACAGGGCCTGGGGCACCCCAAATTGGAATACCATCACAAAGAATTCAATCACCTCCTGCACCACTGAGAACAAATACAAATGTCACCCATCTATTTGACAAATATCACACTAGCCATAGAATTCCTGTTAGCACAGTGACATGACTGTGGAGGTCACTGTCATTGTCCCCAAGAATGACTGCTACAATGCCTTTTCATGACACGGGCTAAACTAGGTAAACTGTAAGATATTAACAGTGGTAAACACCCCCTGACTTTTAATGGTACAGGCGTCAGGGGCTGGATGGTAACTCAGTGGTTAAGAGCACTTGCTGCTCTTCCAGAGGTCCTGGGTTCAATTTACCAGTACCTACATGGTGGCTCACAACAAATCCTAAATCCAATTCCAGAGGATCTGAATCCTCTTTGGTCTCTGCAGGCATCAAACATGCATGTGGTACACACACGTGGAGGCAAAATACTCATACACATAAAAGTAAATAAGATCTTAAAAATACAATACAGGGTTGGGGATTTAGCTCAGTGGTAGAGTGCTTGCCTAGCAAGCGCAAGGCCCTGGGTTTGGTCCTCAGCTCCAGGAAAAACAAAACAACAACAACAACAAAAACCCCCAAACCCCACCAAAACCAATAATAATAAAGGCGTGGGCATCAATAAATACGAGCAGGCAGGACTGTTTTCCAGCCCAAGACCAGCTCTTTCTAAGAGGAGTCAGGCTTACCTGTGGTTGTGTTTTCATACATCATCTTGCTGATGATGCCGATGGCCTCTGTCACCTTCTGGGAGAAGCTGTAGGCATCCTGCAGATACTGCACCAGCATCTCCTGCTTCACCAACTCATCATTCCTCTGGGATCCCTCGGGCTCAGACACACTGGGAGACTCTCTACTGTCCGTCAGCCCTGGGACTGTGTCCCCAGGAGATCCCTGTGTGGAAGCTGCAGGGCCTAGGAATTAGAGAGGTAGTGTTGGTTAAGGCGGCAGCGCTCGTGGCCGGCTACTGCCCGCGACGGAGGAGAGCGCTGGACCAAAGAGTCAGTGCGCCATAGTTACCTTTCTAGAGCTTTATTGAGAGAGAGAGAGAGAGGAGAGAGAGAGAGAGAGAGAGAGAGAGAGAGAGAGAGAGAGAGAGGAGAGAGCGGAAAGAGAGAAAAGGAACGCACAGAGGGCCCGCCCACTTTTTAGGCTGGGACGCCATGGCAGGCTGGTGATGTAATTAAGGACAGAATCCTTACATACAGGACAGACAGTTTTGCTCAGGTATATGTGGGGAGTCCAGGGACTACCAACATCCCTGGCTATTTCTTTCAACAATTTGAAGGGATGAATTAGAATCTATTCTAAAACACTTTGGTTCATTTCTTAATAGATTCCTGCAGACGGCTCTAGTAGGCACAGGCGTCCTGTCACCGGGCTGTTCTCTTCCAGAGTGGCAATGTCAACCCCCTCCCGAGCCTCCTTCAGCCCAAGGCTGTGCTTGCTGACTGAAAGGATTACCTTTGAAGATAATTCCCAGGAGATTCAGGAAGCTGTTCTCCTCTAGCTCTGTGTGACTGAAGGGTTCAGACTCCTGGAAGTGGCCGGTGGCTTCTTGAGTCAGAATAATAGCCTGCCTGAAAGAAAAGCAGCCTGTCACCAATTCAGCGCCCAGAAGAGTGTCACTGAAGCCCTCATAAGGAATCCTACCTCATGATTCCATCCAGCCCCTACATGTAGCTCCCTAAAGAAAAGGGATATGGCTGGGTGGTGATGGCACCCGCCTTTAATCCCAGCACTCGGGAGGCAGAGGCAGGCAGATGTCTGTGAGTTCGAGGCCAGCCTGGTCTACAGAGTGAGTTCCAGGAAGGGCTCCAAAGCTATACTGGGAAATTTGTCTCAAAAAACCATAAAGAAAAGGGATGTCTTATGGTTAAAAAGTTGTGCAGTACCTACTAGGACATCAGGTCCCAAACATCAAGCATTTACTGCGGTCTTCAAGGAACTTGGATCTTTTCTAAACTTTTAAAATCACAAACCCAGGGCTAGCCACATAGCTCTACAGGAAAGGGTACCTACCACAGAGTTTAATCCCTTGGAGTTCAATTTCTAGAACCTACATGGTGGAAAGAGAATTGATTCCCAAAAGTGGTCCTCTGATCTTTACATATGCTGTACCCCTATGCCCACTCTCATAAACACACACACACACACACACACACACACACACACGCCTGCTCCAAACACTTGTGTAAAAAGCCTGCTATGTTTGGAGTCAACAGACTTACAATAATTTGTTACTTTTATGGCATAACTGCACATCAGGTTCTTTTCTTGAAACAGAGTTTAACAATGTACTCAGAATGACCACGAAGTCACCAGGTACCCAGGCTGCCCTTCAACTCTCAATCCCCCTGCCTTAGACTCCCTGAATCCTGGCATTACAAACAAGTACTGCAGCCCACAGTAACATCTGTGTAGCTGGGCATAGCTAGGAGGCACAGTTCAGCAGTGGAGCACATGCTGAGCGCACACACAAGCTCCTGGGCTTTATGTCTGTCAAGAAAAGAACAAAAAGGGCAGCAGGCGGCGCCACAACTGGTTTCCGTGGTGCTGGGGCTGAAGGCAGGGTTTCGTAGCTGAGGTGAGCACTCCACCGAGCCAGCCACATCTCCATCCCTTTCCACCTTTTGGAGAGAAAGTTCTACTACAAAGCCCTGGCTGAGATGAGAGCAAGACAGCTTGCTGTTTAGATCGTGCTAGCTCAGAACTTGCAGCGACCTGCCTCTGCCTCCCGAGTGCTGGGGTTACAGGCGGCACCATCATACCAGGCTCACTTACCACTCACTTAGCTGTCGTGAAGTGCTAGGAACCAAATGCAGGGCCTTGAACAGACCAGGTAAGTGCTTTACCACTAGGCTAGACCTCCAGGACTGGGAGAGCCTTTTTGTTTTGTTTTGCTTATCGGGCTCTGGGGATTGAACCAAGAACCTTGTGCATGCTAGTGTTGTACCATCCCCAGCTTTCTCTAACCTCTGAGATAGAATCTCATCAAGATACTCAGGCAGGCCTCGGTAATCTTTCCTGACTTAGCTTCCCAAGTAGTTTGGATTATAGGCCTATACCATAGACTGGGCTCCTGAGTAGTTTCAAAAACATTTAAGAGTAGAAGGGCAGTTGTGTAGTATGCATTTGGTCAGACATTACTACAGTAAAAATACCTATCACCTCTGGCAGCAGCATACTTAAATAAAAATCCCCCAAACAGAGATCCGCCTGCCTCTGCCTCCCAAGTGCTGGGATTAAAAGCATGTGCCACCACCACCTGGCTTAGTACTAAGCATTTTTAAGGACTCATCATAAGTCTCTCAAAGGTTAACTCTAAATCCACACAGGCCTGTTGTGACATAATCTTTTTGTACACTATGAAGATGTGTCACTCTGGTTTAATAAAAAGATGAATGGCTGGGCCAGGTGATGGTGGCGCACGCCTGTAATCCCAGCACTCGGGAGGCAGAGGCAGGCGGATCTCTGTGAGTTCCAGGCCAGCCTGGTATACAGAGCAAGATCCAGAACAGGCTCCAAAGCTACAGAGAAACCCTGTCTCGAAAAAACAAAACAACAACAACAAAAAGACAATGGCCAATAGCTAGACAGGATTTTTGGGTCAGAGAGGGTGCTGGGAAGATGGTGGAGTTGCCAGCCAGATGCAGAGCAAGCAGGATGGGCAATACAGAGATGAGGTAATAAAGCCATGAGGCAGAAAGTAAATTTTAACAGAAATGGGCTAAGAAATTAAACTTATAATTTAAGTTATAAGAGCTAGTTAGAAACAAGCCTAAGCTATCGGCTGAGCATTCATAATTAATAAGTCTGTCTTTGTGTGTGTGTATGTGTGTGTGTGTGTGTGTGTGTGTGAGAGAGAGAGAGAGAGAGAGAGAGAGAGAGAGAGAGAGAGAGCGCACGAGCTAGGAGAGCTGGCAGCCCAAAGAAAAATTCGTCTACACAGACCTGCAGAGAACACCCTAGTCTTTCACATACTTGTAACTGGCTTTGGCAAGCAGCTGTCGGATGCGTCCTTTCACCTCCTCCACAGTCTCTGTATCAGCAATTTGTTGATCTACCTCTTCCTGGGGAAGCTTTAGGAGCTGCTGCAGGGTAGACTTCAATTCTGGCAACATGGCTTCCCATTCCTCCTCTGGGTCTAGGGCTGCAGCTGAATGGGAGTCTGTTTAGTGTCTCTTAGGGTTTGTGACCTCAGGGAGGAAGCAAGCCAGACTCCCGGGGCAGCGGCTACTCACAAGCAGCCGCAGTTCGCCTCTGGGCTCTCATTTCTTGTAATTTCTGGGTCTCCTTCTGCAGTGGTCCAGCAAGGTCAGTATCACTGAGCTGTCAAGTTAGAATGCATATGTGGTCACCAGGTGACACTCTTCCATCTTGGTTTCCATGGCACCACTCTTTTGCACACGTTTACTCACCTTGCAGGAGAAGGGGTTATTGGCTAGAAAGCTGGCCAGGAGCTGGATGGCATTTTTACATACCAGCACCGACCTGTCTGCTAGGCGTCCCACGGCCAAGGCCACCACGGCCTGGAAACGGGTCAGGGGGAGCACCTGGACGAGCAGAAGGAGAATCAGCTCAAAGTTAGCACCACCCAACTGCAGCCTGCGGGCCACCTCCAGGGGCTCAACACAAAACCCTAACCTTACTTAAAGTACGGTGTTTTGTGGTGATTTTTCTTTGTACTTAACTTTTCATTTTGCATTGTTTGTGGGTATGAACTTGGTAGATGACAATGTCAAGTTGCAATGTCCAAGGGTTGGACACAGCTGTGAGTTTAAATTAAGCCACTCACTCACTCTAAACAGGCTTTTCTGTGGGATTACAAAATATGTGAGCAGCACCACACTGTAGTCTTTAACGGGAGCAGGCACCTTGTCCTTGGAAAGGGAAGACTTTTATTTTATTTTTTAGTTAATTAATTTATATTTTATGTATGAGTACTCTGCATACACACCTGCATGCCAGAAGAGGGCATCAGATCCTATTACAGGTGGTTGCTGGGAATTGAACTCATGACCTCTGGAAGAGCAGCCAGTGCTCTTAATCACTCAACCATCTCTCCTGCCCCCATGGCAGACTTTTATTTATTTATTTTTGTTTGTTTGTTTGTTTGTTTTTTTCAGCTGAGGATTGAACCCAGGGCCTTGCACTTGCTAGGCAAGCACTCTACCACTAAGCTAAATCCCCAACCCAACTTTTATCATGGTTAGTAAGAATCTCAAGTCTAGACTCTTCCTTGGGGCAGTTACCAGATTCTTTGTCTATTTAAAAAACAAAACAAACAAACCAAAACCATTTTTTTAGAGGGTTAGAGAGATGGCTCGGAGGTTTTGAGTCCTGACTGCTCTATCAGAGGACCTGGGTTCAATTCCCATCACCCACATGACAGCTCATCACAGTTGTCTGTAACTCCAATCCCAGGGAATAAGAAGAGGCCTTCTGGCCTCCACAGGTACTGTCCACATGTGGTACATGGACACAAACTAGCAACACATCTTTTCTCTTAACTGAACAAGGTCTCCTATTGCCCAGCTGTCTTCAAACTTTCTATGTGGCTGAGGATGACCTTAAACTACTGACTCTCCTACTTCCCAAATTCTAGCACCACAGGCATGCCACATGCTCAGTGAGATTCTCTCTTTACTTCAGCAAGTATACAGAGAAATATTACGTTTTAGCACAGAGGAGGTTGTTTACCTTCTGTTGAACAATTCGGGTAAAGAGCTGTAAAACTCGGCTTCGAACAAAGGAGTTAACATCATGGCCATGAGCTTGCAGGATGTCCAAGAATTGGTCTCTGGTTTCTCGGGCTGTTTCTTCTAGTTGGTCACCTTTTAGAACCTGTAGTATCATCTCAGCCATGGCTGCTAGCACAGCATTGCGCATCATGTAATTCTGAGAGAGGGACATAACGTTGGAACAAACCTCTCCTTCTGTATGCACATTTCTTTCCCTCAACTCCTCTGCCCTTTGTCAAGGTTATGATTGCTTGTACTAATAGGCTGTGACCTTCCTGGCCAACTGCCTAGGTATTTGTCCCCAGGGCCACAGGAAGATGATGAGTCCCAAGGGGATTTGTATGCTCAGAGAGTGTCAAGAAAATAAGTAAGAGCCAAAATCAAAGGGTGGTGATTCCTAGTCTGAAATGCTTGGGACACAGTATTTTGGATTTTGTATATCTATATACACATAGTATCTTAGGGATGAAAATGAAATCTAAATGTGAAATACATCTATGTTTCTTTTTCTTTTCTTTTTTTTCAGAGCTGAGAACCAAACTCAGGGCCTTGTGCTTGCTAGGCAAGCGCTCTACCACTGAGCTAAATCCCCAACCCCATCTATGTTTCAAATACATCACACTTACAGCCTAAGGGTAATCTCAGATACCACCAAGCCTGAGGACCTGAGTTCAATCCCCAAGACCAATGAAGAGAGAGAACCATCTTCCACACATATGTACATATTACACACACACACACACACACACACACACACACACACACACACACAGAGTGTATAACTGTTTTTCTTCTGAGACAGGGTCTCACTATGAAGCACTATCTGGCCTAGGAGTATAAAGAGCAGACTGGCCTCAAATTCACAGTGATCCACCTGCCTCTGCCTCCTGGGTGCTGGGATTAAAGATGTGTGCTATATCTGGCAAATAATATAAATAAAAAACAAAATCATATCTATCCATCAGTGCACATTTGAGGAACATTTCTTATTATCCTTTATATGAAGTCACAAAATGTTGTGGGATATTTGATCACACTGTGACCTTCTGATTGGTTTAATAAAGAGCTGAAAAGCCAATAGCTGGGCAGGAAAGGATAGGAGGACTTCCGGGCAGAGAGAGGAACTAGGAGGAGGAATCTAGGCATGTGAAAAAAATCGCCAGCAAGACACGGAGGAAGCAGGATGGGCGGTATGAAGGAGAGGTAGCAAGCAATGTGGCAGGGCATATATTAAAAAAAAAAATATGGATTAATTTAAGTTATAAGAGCTAATTGGAAACAAGCCTAAGCTAAGGCCAAGCTTTCATAATTAATAAGTCTCCGAGTCATTATTTGGGAGCTGATGGTCCAAAGAAAGACCCGTTACAATAAGACTTTTGAGCCTTATGAATAAGCATTCTCTTTCCTTCCTACTCCTTATAGACACAGAAGAGCAGATCAGCCTCAGTGCCAAGAAGTCTGTTATGTAATCTGGTAGAGAATAGGGCAGGGGACTCTCCACCTAGGCCAAGAGCCAGAGAATAGGAAAACTAGATCAACGAACAGACTGTCTTTGACGGTTCCCTAGGAACCCCAGGCTAGTCTGGGTAGAGGCCAGGTAAGTCAAGAACCGAGGGTACGGTGCAGGCTGGCTGAGAAAGCCCATTGTTTGTTGAGAGCGATGCTAACCAGACAGGAGCCAGAGGCTCCAGCCCAAGGACTGGATGGGACTGCAAACCAAGTGAGTCCCTCTCACGAGACAGGTGTGGAGTGGTCATCCCCTCTAACACCCCTGCACAAAACCGTAAAACTCAAGCGATATAAAAACAAGATTCATAAAAGGCTCCTTCTGTGCGTCTCTGTAGAAATGCCACAGTGACAAATCTAGACAACCTGTCTCTTTGTGTGAACATCTATTCTGGGGACAGTCTTCCTTTGTAGCCTAGGCTAGGATCCTTCTTTCTCAGCCCTCTGGGTCTCAGGCCCCAGGGTACACGTCCACTGACTAACTGAAAGCTACTTTCTTTCTCAAGAAACAACCTTGAAGCCAGGTGTGGGCACACAAGTTTGTGATCCCAGCGCTTGGAAAGTAGAAGTATGAATTCAAGGCCCGCTTTGGCTAAACAGCAAGTTTGAGGTGAGCCTAGGCTGTGCAAGACACTGCAGGGGAGAGGAAGGGAGAGAGATAGAAAATGAATATGAACCTTGGCTAGGCATGGTAACACACCTATAATTCTGGAACTTTGGAGCTAGCCTAGGCTACATGGCAAGCCTCCTTTCTTTCTTATTCTGTTGTGTGCATGTTTGATGTGTGTGTGCGCGCACACAGGCATCATGGAACATTTGCAGAACTCAAAGAACAACCACAACTGTCAGTCTTGCCCTTTCCCCTGTACAAACTTACATGCAGGCAAAGCACTCATACACATAAAAATCATAAAAAATCTTTTTAAAGGAAACAAAATTTTCACCTTCCAGTCCATGTGCTTATTAGCATGTATAAGTCTCTGGGTTGCTACCCAGAACCACATTAAAGTGATGAGAAAGACTAACTTCAATAATGGGCTTAGAAGCCCTAGACAAATCTGTGACTCCCTGGACTTCCTACCTCTCCATCCAGATGATCTTGCAAAATGCACATGCTGGACATGAGAGCGGCTGGGACCCGCTCTGCTAGCTCAGTGAGGAATGCCGCAACGCCCTTGGCCCCGGCGGTGTCTCGACTCAGCTCCTGTGGACCCCTCTGCCCAATCTCTCTATGGGGGAAGAAAACACAGATTTGGCGAGAAAGCTCAACTAGCCAGTTCCCAAGAAGGGAGGCCAAGACAGGCAGCTAGCATATGAAGGAATCCAGCATCCCGCCGAGGAAGGGCCGCTAACCTTCCTTTACCACCCCTGCCCCGGGAAAAATGGGAAGTTTCGAGAAGGAGGAGTCACCTTACGATCTCCCCCACTATGCTCTTCATTCCATAGTCTGTGGCCCACAGACTCACAGCTGCCACCAGTACAGACGGCAGATGTTCAAAGTGCTGCAGCATCTGGATGATCTTCACAGTGGCACCTGTGAAGCACCCACACGCAGCATTCAGAGAGGAATGGCAGAGCCGGGGCAGGGGCAAGGCGGAAGGCAACTTACTGAGCATGTGATTGTAACGGACCAAGGCCACCCCAAGCAGGTGTGCTATGGCTTCCCTGGTGGGGCGGTTCTTCTGGTGACTGATGGTGGGATTCTCCAAAAGCCGGTAGCAACAGCCAGTAACCAAACTTAAAAAAAAGAAAGGATGGACAGAAAGACGTCAGCTATCTGGAGTCAAGCCACCGGCAGCCCCTCACTCATTCTATCCCTACTATGTCCAAGATCAAGGTTTCTCCAGTCTAATCACCTTCCACATCAAGATGCTTTAGGGAAAGCAATCTCAAGGGGATTCTTACTTCGGATCAGCAAATTTCAGCCAGTTACCATGCCAACAAGAAACCAGACTATATGATCAAGATGGTAGGGCAAGGTAAAGACTTCTCATGTTAAAATGCTCAGTTCAGTCTTTAACAGACTTTTCATTTACATCTGTTGTAACTAACTGTTACTTTTGCTTTGGTGTGTGTGTGTGTATGTGTGTGTGTGTGTGTGTGTGTGTGTGTATGTGTGTGTGTGTGTGTTCCTGTACATGCATGCTGAGGCCCAAGCTCAACCTTGGGTTTCAGTTCTTAGGAGCTGTTTGCCTTGGTTTTTGAGACAAGGACTCTCACTGAATAGGCTAGGTTGGCTGACCACAAGTACTGGAGATCTGCTTGTCTCCACCTACCCAACACTGTGCCATGTTTGGTTTGGACATGGGAGTTGAGATCCCACCTAAGTCCTCATGATCGCATGGTAAGCATTTACACACTGAACCACCTCCCCAGCCACTGTTTATTTAAGACAGGCCTCAGGATGACCCGAAGTCTCCAAGTCAAGGCTGCCCTTGAACTCACAGACACCTGACTCTGCCTCCTGAGTGCTGGGATTATAGGTGTGTGCCACCATGCCTGGCTACTTATTTTTTTGAGACAAGGTCTTGTTATGTAGCTTTGGCTGCTCACAGTATAGCCTGACTGGCCTTGAACTCTTGGCAGACCTGCCGGCCTCTCAAGTTCTGGTGTATAGGCATGTGCCACCATTCCTAGTCACTTCCCCTTCAAACACACATTCCATTGGCTTCCAGACTCTGGACCCCTCTCAGATTCTGTGGCTTCCTCTCATCTCACTCACTCTACTGGCCATGGAGTGAGTACCTTCGTATACAGTCCTGGATTTGTGCTCTCTCCAAGTTACACACTTAGTGACCTCATTCGGTCTTCAAGGATTGACGCACCATTACATCCAAAGGCGTGTCTTTAGCCTACACACGCCTTCCTTCCAACAGTTGAATCTAACATCACTCAGATGTCCAACAAGCAGCTCAAACTGCATGTCCAAAGCAGGACTTCTCATCTTTCCTGCCAAACTCCCCCTACCGCCCTATACCTCTATTATCAGCACCTCCTTTTTCCAAATGCTCTGGCCACAGCCCCAGGAGAGCCATCCTTGACTGTACCTCCCTCATATTTCATACCCAATCTGCCAGCAGATCCTGTAACCAAAAGTACAAGAACAACTACTTCTCTCCATCCCCAGTGCCATTCCATGGTCTTGTCTTGATTACCGGAACTGGTTTCTTACTTCCTCTGCTGTTCCTACAGTCTATTTCTATCCCATAATCAGAATGACTCCATGAAAGTACAGTTACATAACCTCATGGCCCTGCTTGTGAGTGGCCCCATCGGACACATCGGAGTATAGATCAAAGTTACCATGTGGCTTATCAGGCCCTGCAGTGTGGCCTGACCCACCAGCCGACTCTCACCCTCTCTCAGCTGCCTCTCAGACCTCACTACTACTGGTATGTCATGGGATATTTGATCACATCATGTGAAGATATGTTGCTGTTTTACCTCACCTACCTACGGCACCTTCTGATTGATTTACTAAAGAACAGAATAACCAATAGCTAGGCAGGAGAGGATAGGCGGGACTTCCGGGCAGAGATAGGAACTCTGGGAAGAATGGGGGGGAGGGGTCATTTCACCAGACAGACACAGAGTAAGTGGAAGTGGAACTTATTATACTGAGAAGGGGTAACAAGCCACGTGGCAGAATGTAGATTAATATAAATGAGTTAATTTAAGTTTTAAGAACTAGTTGGGGGCTGGAGAGATGGCTCAGAGGTTAAGAGCACTGGCTATTCTTCCAGAGGTCCTGAGTTCAATTCCCAGCAACCACATGGTAGCTCACAACCATCTAGAATGAGATCTGGTGCCCTCTTCTGTATACATAATAAATAAATCTTTAAAAAACAAACAAACAAAAAAACCCCCACAATCCTTCCCCACCAAATTTCCTGGCCCTTTCCTTCATTTTGCTCCAAATTAATATATCACAATACATGCTACATATTTTCCTTATTTTAAACATTGCCAGCCAGGAGTTGTAGCTCATGGCTATAATTCCAGCATTTGGGAAGTTTGAGGCACGACTGAGCTCTAGGCTAGCCTGGACTATAACAGTGAGTTCAAGACCAGCTGGACTACACAGCAAGACCAACTTAAAAAAACAAAACAAAACAAAAAAAAACCCCAAACCCTCAAAAGCACAAAAAACCACCACTACCACCACCCAAAATTGCCTTCTATTCTGAAATATAAAGTGTCTATAATGATACTAACCATATACCTAGGGGATTCTTAGTAAGCACATTCCACAAATATAGGTATTAACAATGAGAAATTCATTGTGGTGGCACCTACCTTTAATCCCAGTACTTGGAGGCAAAAGTAGGTGAACCTCTGTGAGTTCAAACCCAGTTTGGTCTACCTAGAGACTTCCAGGCCAGACAGGGCTACACAATGAGACACTATCTCACAAAGTAATAAAGCAAAGAGGAAAAAAAAGATGTATCTAGCAAAAGGAACTCATTCCTCAGAGCTTAAGGTCATCTGCAGCTATCTTAACTACCCACCTGACAAATTCTTCTTCAATTACGGAGTGGTTCCATAGGTGACGAATGTCCAGCTGGAGTAGCTGTGTTAAAAGCTGGAGAACTGTTTGTCTCTCTTCCTCCCAGTCAAAGCCAAGGGCTGCCTTGGCCCGGGCCCTCTTCCCCTAAAGTGATCATATAGACATTTGGGGGTGGGGGTCAGAGAGTAAAGATCATCACAGTCTGTGTGCCCACACTATCTAGTATCAAGGCAAGGCTAGGCAGTACCCTAGAGGATTACAAGTTCCAGAATGCACAAGAACTACTGTCAGGGAAGGAGATCTGGCACTTGAGTACTTTCTCCTACACTCCAAGCAAGAACACTAAGCATCCTAGAATCACTGGCTTCTTTCCCATCCGTTCTTACCCCTCATATAAAATGGGCCAGCATTCCCACTTACCTTCCCACCCACATCCAGGTCGATGAGACTTGTCCGGCTGGTCATATTTTCAAAGGACTCCAAGAGGCGTATCAGGGCATAGCAGTTCATTTTGAGGGCATTTAGATGGGCACTTCTATCTGATACACTCAAAGTTGCATCATCCAGGATGGATGGAAGTTCCTGGGAGTGGCAGGATACCACTGTGAGGGGCAGAATCTGGGAGTTGGTCTCATTGACTTTCTTTACGTACCCCAACTTCTAAACACTTAGCACGTGTAGCCATCAGATTACCAAAGATCTGTGTGTCATCTCTCAGTGGCCATGACACAGCTAAGTCCTTTGGGACCCCTGACCCTTGTATCTTGAATACAGCCTGTTCCTACTTTCATTCCAGTTACCACAATTCTCCTGGCAACTGCAGAATCACCTCTACTGGAGTGAGGTGACTCAAAAGTAGGAAAATTTTTGTTGGTCCGCCCTTACAGTGAACATACATTACTCTGTATCGACCACCAAGATTACAGACCTGAATTGGTCAGAGGTCTCTGGACTTAGCCAAACCAACTGAATCACAACAGCCTTGATATCATCACATGGCTGAGAAAATGTAGGAAGTGCTAACCATAACGAACACCTTCCAGCCCCTACCCCCAGACCCATAGACACCTTTTATCAGGAATTCCAAGGTATCTTCTTTGAGGCCAGGATCTATACTTCGAAAGTGACTATGAGGGAAAGAAAGTGTGGGAGTGAGACAGCAGCCTGCAGAACCCATTTTCATAGACCAGATCTAAGGAATCAAACATGTGAAAATACTCGTGACACTGTCAAATAAATATGGTGGAAGTTGGATAAACGCTCATTATGGATATCAGCACCCAGAACCAATTATTAGTGAACCTATAATCTGGAATTTGAAAACTAACATGCAAAAATCAGAGAAATGGCCACCAGTTCTCTCAGAAGCACCAGCTGTGATTTCACTTACTGTAAAATGCTGTAGACTGTATCGAAGTGCTCCAGTATAGCAAGGGGTCCCCGAGCTCGGAAAGCAGACTGAAATGCTAGAAAATGGAGGGTGCTGTTTAATTTAAGAGGAAAGACAGGATTTCTGGTAAATTCTATTTCTATGCAGAAGGCATTTAGTTGACATGTTCCCTGAATCTTCAATCTTTGTCTTTCATGATCCAGGGTTTTTTTTTTTTTTTTTAGACAGGGCTTCTCTGTGTGTAGCCCTGCTGTCCTGGAGCTCTCTCAGTAGACTCTCTGTCTCCTGGAGTACTGGGATTATAGGCATGCACCACTACTACCTGGTTCATCTATTATATCAAAAGGTGGATGATCAGTCTGATGTGGTGGCATATAGCTATAACCTCAGCAATTCAGGAGGCTGAGGCAGGAGGATTAAGAGTTGCTATCACCAGGGGTTGGTGGCCACACCTTTAATCCCATCGCTTGGGAGGCAGAAGGCGGATCTCTGTGAGTTAAAGGACACCCTGGTCTACAAAGTGAGTTCTAGGACAGCCAGAGCAACACAGAGAAACCCTGTGTCAGGGAAAAAACCAAAACAAGAATTGCTACCAGAGAGACCCTGCCATTAAACAAAATCAAAACCACAAGTAAAGAACACTGGTACTAGCTGTTCCGGTTCTCCACTGTAAGATTTTTCTCCTTACATAGCACTCACTTCAGTCAACAAAGGGCTGCACACATGACAAGGTCAGTGATGTAGCAGCCATCTACTCTATGATGTGTACTCAATAACAGAACTGCCTAATGACACAGGTCTTAGAATGTATCCTGTTAAATGACAGTATCTTGTAGAAAACAAGTTTGAAATTATGTGACTCTTGCTTCAATCTCATTCTTGTAAAGGTAAGCACCCGCAGATTTTTCTTGCCTGACACAAATATTACTTTGGTATTTGCTGTTATTTTCTATTTCCATTACTGGTTCTATACCTACTCATGTGAGTTCAAGGCCAGCCAAGGGTACATAGTGAGATCTATTAAAAAAAAAAAAAAAAGAAAGAAAGAAAAAAGGGAGGGGAGGGGAACTGAGGTGATCATGTACAAGACCTTAAATGTCCCTTAGTGTTGTTTTTTCCTACTACCAAAGGCAGGCTGTCTCTTTCCCTTTTAATTATGAATTAAACTGTTTACTTACATTTGACTAGACTCCTATAAACCTCCTTTTAGTCTGTGTTTGGGTCTTCTTTCAGTAATGCCTTACTTACTTCCAAAGCTGTTATGAGCATGTACTCATTGTACAAAGGTTTGGTTATATTTTCTTCTTTTGTGGGTGGGGGACAAGGCCTCACAATGTCAGTCAGGCTGGTCTTGAACCCACAGAGGTTGACCCACCTCTGCCTCTCCAAGTGCTGGGATTAAAGGCGTGCACCACCACACCTGATACATTACATTTTCACACACACACATCATGACTTTAGTCATGTTCACTACATTTCTATCATAACATGGAATGTTTCACAGGCCATGCTTCTTCCTGTCTCATCCCAACTTTGGCACATGTGCTGCTAACGTGAACATTTCCTACTTCCTCATACCTTAACAAGGTGGTCCAGGTTTACCTTATACTTTTCCCTGGCCCAGTGCTGGAATCAATAGTTCTTGATGGAGTCTCATTGTATAGGAAAACAGTTTCTAGAAACCCAAGCTCTAGGCACTGGATAGACCACTGTTGATTCTGGTGGATAGTCCCAGCCACTAGAGAGGCAGGAGGATCAAAAACTCAAAGCCTCATGTGGCTACAAAGTGAATTCAAGGCTAGCCTGGGCAACTTAGCAAGACCATGTCAAAATAAATAAAAAGGTGGCTGGTGATGCAGCTTGGTAAAGCAGTTATCTGGCATGTGCAAGGCCCTTGGATCAATCCCTGTCCTGAAAAAAGAGAAACTAAGCCAGCAGATGAGAAGGGGGGGCAGGAAGACCACCAGGAGTTCAGCAACATATTCATTAGAGACTGATCTGGACTATGAGACCTTGTCTCAAAAAATTTTGAAAAACAAAAAGAAAGAAAACCACAAGACAAAAATGCCTTTTCCCATTTCTAAATTTCAAAGCCAGGAGCTGCCACCTCCAATAGGAGAGACTGGGGTCACTAAGCAACTCTGTTGTCAGCGATCAGATGAACTGGGGTGTTTTTCCTGTCTTTCTAGAAGAGCAAAGTGAGACATACAGAGAAATAACTTTTTTAAGATCAGAAGGCAGACTGGCTCCAGTAGCTTCTGTCTATATGTAGCTCCAGAACAACCCAGCGTGAACCAGTTCCAAGAAGTACAGAGGCACTGTGGGGTCTGACTGACACTATACAAGTTGTTTTTAGTCTCATAGACTTCAGGAGGTAACTTCACATGCCACACTGTCAATGAAGAACTTCATATATGGTATTCTCCCTCAGTTAGAATACCATATATGAGCTGAAAACTTCCTATTGCCTAGTGATGTTGTAGCCATTGTTACATTTGCATTATTATTTGCATTATAGTAATATTAAATATTTGCATTGTGGTGGTGCAAACACACTCACTCTACACTCCAAATCCTGTAAGTGTGGCACAGACAGTTATGAGCAGCATATAATTCTTGATAATAAAGGACTGTGCTGCTGGTTACGTAACTGCTATAACTGTTATTCAGGGTGTATTCCTACTTACACATTTACTATAAAATGCTGGTGCTGTGCTTCTCTAACAGCAGCCTCATATACCTCGCCTCTTATTTTTTCTTGTGTTTTTGATTTTTGTTTTGGACAAGGTCTTACTCTGTGGTTCCAGTCTGGCCTTGAATTTTCAGCAACCTGCCTGTTTCAGCCTCCCAAGTGCTGGGATTACAGGTGTACACTACTACATCTGGTTTTATTTGGTGGTGGGGATTAAACCTAGGGCTTTGTGTACACTAGGCAAGTAGTGTGGAGTAGGCTATAGCATTTTAAAAGCTTGTATGTGTATACTCTATGATGACATTTCATAATAATGAATCATCTAGCAATAGGCCTCCCAAAATGCACCTCCCATATTCCATGCGTTACGTGACAGTGACTATGTTGTGTTTCTGCACCTCTTGGTCTAGATGCAAGAGTGTTTCCTAAGAAAAGGCAAGTCAAATACTATCACTGCCTACAATTCCTTTTTTTAAAACTTTCCTCATTTATTCTATGCAGATTGGTGTTTTGCCTGTGTGTCACATACACAAGTTACAGTCAGTTGTGAACTGCCATGTGGGTGCTGGGAATCAAACCTGGGTCCCCTGGAAAAACAGTTGGTGCCCTAACCTCTAAGCCATCTCTCCAGCCCCCAGCCTACAACTCTTAATTTTACCAGGACTTGACACTGGCGCATGGTAAGGGGTAGAAATACAAAATACTAGAGTAACTAGGTTAAGCAAGACTGTTTCTTGAAAAAATCCAGGGAGGGCAGCCCAGTACATTTTGTGTCATGACTTCCATGCAGCGCTACCACAAAAAAGTCGGGAATAGGAAAGACATTCCCTGCCCTGATGGAGCGTCACAGGCTGTAGAACGGAAATGACATAATTACACATGGGATGTTTGTCTACTGAAGTTCACTGCTAGCCATGGAGTCTTACCTCGAAGTTGGGACGGAAGATGCTTGACGGGCAGTACCTCTTGAACAACATACTGATTCACACCCCCACTTTTCAGCAACTCCTCTGGAGATAGGGGCAGATGGAATTCAAAGTTTTGGGGAGACATCCTTCTCTCATCGGTTCACAGGCCTAGAAGCCAAACAGCAAAAAAGTCAGTCTAAACTAGAAGTTCTCAACACGTGGGTCTCAAGCCCTTCACAGGGGTCTCCTAAGACCATCAAAAAACCATTGTGATTTATAACAGTAGTAAAGTCACAGTTAGGAAGGAAGAGCTGTATTAGAGGGTTGCAGCATTAGGAAGGATGAGAACCACTGCTCTAAAACTAAGAGTGTTTTGTTTTTCATTATGTAGCAAGAGAATTTTTTTCTTCTTTTTTCAGGGGTGATGGTGGTGGTGGTGGTACTGGGAATCATCAAACCCAGAGTCCTTGTATGCTAGGCAGGTATTTTATTACTGAGCTATAACCCCAGCCTCAGAAATTATCTGATTCAATTATTTCTCCCACTTTGAATATATAATGTTTTTCAGCCTTACAACAAGCTATTAGCATTATCTTGTAAGATACAAGATCAGAGCCAAGGGGCTGGAGAGATGGCCCAGAGGTTAAGAGCACTGACTGATCTTCCAGAGGACCCGGGTTCGATTCCCAGCACCCACCTGGCAGCTCACAACTGTCTGTAATTTCTGTTCCAGGAGATCTGACACCCTCACACAGGCATACATGTAGGCAAACATCAATGCACATAAAATACAAATAAATTATAAAACAACAACAAAAATAAAAACAAGATCAGGGCCAAGCAAAGTAGCACACGGTTATATTTATGTTCCTGGTACTCAGGAGGCAGTAGGATGGAGTTCAAGGGCAGCCTCTGCTGCATGGTCTGGGCTCCAGGAGACCTCCACCCCCCACACCACTATAAGAGCAACCCTGGATGAGAATCTAATTCTCGTTACTATTCTGCAACTATGTCAGTGGCCTCACCTCTAAAATGGTGTTATTCTGGGGATCAAATGAATCAAGAGTTAAAAAATTCGCAAAGAGCTGGGTGGTGGCACACATTTAATCCCAGCACTTTAATCTCCAAAACAGCCAGGACTGCTACACAGAGAAACTCTGTCTCAAAAAACAAACAGACAAACAAAAATTGGTAAAGAGCAGGTGTGGTGCTACATGCCTATAAATCCAACACTCGGAAGGCTGAGGCAGGACCTGCTGAGTTGGAGGCCAGCCAGGGCTGCAGTGAGTGCTAAAAAGGACTATCTCAACAAAATAAAATAAATTTTTTCTTCGAGACAGGGTTTCTCTGTGTTGTTTTGGTGTCTGTCCTGGATCTCACTCTGTAGACCAGGTGGCCTTGAACTCACAGAGATCCGCCTGCCCCTGCCTGGGATTAAAGGCGTGCGCCACCACTGCCCGGCACAAAATAAAAATTTAAATATTAATGAACGGTTAAATGACAATCAGTGTGTACAAAGATCCTTATTGTTTCCATTTTAAAGATTTATTTATTTATTATGTACACAGAAGAGGGTGCCAGATCTCATTACAGATGGTAGTGAGCCACCATGTGGGTGCTGGGAATTGAACTCAGGACCTCTGGAAGAGCAGTCGGCGCTCTTAACCTCTGAGCCGTCTCTCCACCCTTGTTTCCATTTCAAAGTGAAACGATCCTTATAGAACGTCTCATTCAGCACCGGGGTTCCTGGATGTAGGATGAAAGAACATTTATCGTCTTTATTCATCCTGTGCCTGATTCTGTAGTCTCCTGATCTCGATCATACGGGGTGTATAACGAAGCAACCAAATTTACCGATTGGGTCGGAAGGTTATGCGATCTGCCCATATCACACATCGGTTTCTGATCTGTCAGACTCACTGCCACATTGGGTTTCAAGGACATCCCTAGCAGGCAACGCTGCCGACCGCACACGGGCGAAGGCTGCGTCACGTCCCGGACCCGACTTTCTCAGCCTTTCGCTTCCCCGCTTCCGACCCCTACCACACCTCACCTGGACCCCGGGACGCCGCTCACCCGCCGCGAAGGAAGGAAGAAAACACTAGTGCACAATACGCGCCAAACAACGAGACCGTTCTCAAGCTGGCCAAGGAACCAGCCAATCCTCGGCAGGCTGAGACACAGACCCGCCTTGGAGTCGGGCGTGGAGCTCGCAGAGCCCGCAACTCGGATTCAAACCTCAACGGCTGCCGGAAGGCCAATCGTGACGCGGCCGGAGAGGCCGACCAATCACAGCAGCGGGGGGCGGGGCAGGCGGGCGGGGGCGTGGCTCAGGGCCCGCTTTCCCAGGCTCTCTGCGGTGGCCTGGCCCTGGAGTGGCGGTGACTCTGTTTCTCCCTCTGCAGGCCGGCAGGCAGGGTCAGGCTGCCTAATCCAGTCCGGGTTTTACCATGTGCCGCCCAGCCAGTCACCCAGCCCCAAGTCCGTGCCCTGAAAACTGCGGGAATAGCCTGTCACCGCAAAACACTGTTGCGGTGTGCAAGGGACCTTGCCGAAGCGCCGGGCACCCATCCTCCACTTCCCTCACAGTTGAGGACGCCCAAGGAAACAGGAGAGGGGTTATTTGTACGGAGTTTCGGTTTGGGAGCGTCCTACTCCGCGACAAGAAACGGGCCGCAGGGGTTAAAAAAAGCTTCCGGTGGATAAACCGGAAGTGCCTGAGCGGGGCGCGCTGGCTAGGGCGGAACTTGAAGGGCGGAGCCTGTGGCTGGGGCAGTGCGGGCCCCGGCGGGTCTGCTCCCTAAGCTCTCTGGGTAAGGCCGAAGACGGCCTCTCTGACTGTCAGTGCCGTGTGAGGCCCGGCTGAGGCTGTGTCCTCTGACTTGTCTTTGGAATCCACACGTGGTCCCCACTGTTGTGGCTGGTTTGGTGCCCTGTTGAGGTGCACAGGCACTAGAGTAATGGCAGGGAGTCTCCCTTGGGTGGCAAGTAGGAGCCTCTGGGGCTGGATGCCCTTGGCCTGCAGAAACCTCTCTCAGGGTAAGTGGCTGAGGGGTAAAGGAGACGACGCGCGAACTGCTTGTTAGATGGCAGGGCCGAGCCATTCTTGCTCCCTTCCACTCCTAGGTGTTCCGCTATTGGCCGGTGCAAGGCTTACGCCTCCATCCCCCAGAGTGGTCGATCGCTGGAACGAGAAGAGGGCCCTGTTTGGTGTATATGACAACATCGGAATCCTGGGTAGGACTTGCTTCCTAATTTCAGAAGGGCCATATTGACTCGTTTGTTCCTATTTGCGTAGAGAGTAGGGTGCTCAGGTCAGCCTTGGTGGCAGAAGCTGGAGACTAAGTCAGGCAAGACCAGTCTGAGTTACAGAGACTAGTATGGTGCTCAGTTAGTTGTGCAATGTTCTGAGTGCCCAAAGATAAGGATGGTAGTGTTAGTATTTGAATCTGACAACAAAGTCTTTATTTTGTGTGTGTGTGTGTGTGTGTGTGTGTGTGTGTGTGTGTGTGTGTACTGTGTGCTGTTCATGCATGGCCTGTAGGGACAGGGTGTCAGGCTCCCTAGAACTGGCCTTGCAGACAGTTGTGAACCTCTAGAGGTGAGGGCTGAGAATCAGATCTTTGCAGGAACAAGTGTTGTTGACTGCTGAGCCATCTCTTCAGTCCCCAAGACTCTGTACTTTGTGCTATTATGGATGTGCCCTGTCTGTAAGTTCTGCTCGGGGAGATGCACCGGAGGGTTGAAGGCTTAGCTGGCCGAGGCTGCCTTCTCTTCTCTATAAACTAACTTGTGCTCTCACATTACAGGGAACTTCGAAAAGCACCCCAAAGAACTGATCAAGGGCCCGGTGTGGCTTCGAGGCTGGAGGGGAAATGAATTGCAGCGCTGCATCCGAAAGAAGAAAATGGTGGGAAGCAGAATGTTCGTTGATGACCTGCACAACCTTAACAAACGGATCAGCTACCTCTACAAACACTTTAACCGGCACGGGAAGTACCGCTAGAACAGAACCGGGGGCTCCGGAAGAGGCACACCTGTCACTCTGGAGGAGCAGAACAGGACTCGCCCTGGGAGGAAAGAGATCTGTGTGCTCTCTGTAATAAAATGGGCCCTCTTTGGAATGCAATATGCACATTGTCTGTTCCTCACAGTGCTTCTTCTACTCATTCATGCAGATTGAGTCTGTCTCATCTTAAGTCCTAGGGTCTTCTGTTAAGACCTTACTTATTACAGCCCAGTCATACTTTTGGTCTTTAGAAGTACAACAATTAGAATCATTGCATGTTGACACTTTCTGACATTGGCCCTTCATGTGTTTTTTGTTGTTGTTGTTGTTTTTAATGTAATCTTTTTCTTTATTTGGTTTTTCGAGACAGGGTTTCTCTGCGTAGCTTTGCTCCTTTCCTGTAACTCACTTTGTAGACCAGGCTGGCCTTGAACTCACAGAGATCTGCCTACCTCTGCCTCCTGAGACTAAAGGCGTGTGCCACCACTGTCTGGATTTTAATGTAATGTTAGAGATGAAACCCAGGGACTTTCTCATTCAGGGAAATGCTCTGCCACTGAGCTACCCAGCCCCTTGGAAGTGTAATGATGGTGTTGTTTCTAAAGACTCTGCCACACCAAATGAAAAGGGAGAGAGGAATCACACTTTTGTACTGCTCTCATCAAATTAGGCTAACTTCTCTGAGTAGAGAAGTATCTCAGAGGTTGACCTTGAACCAGATCCAGTTTTATGTAGTGTTAAAGATCACACCCAGCATTTCCTCTGTTCTAGGCAAGCACTCTACCAATAAGTACCTCCTTCTTTTAAAAAAAGTTCTTTTGGGGGGACAGGGTTCCACTAATTCTGGCCTGGAACTCACTATATAGACCAGGCTGACTCAGAGATCCTCCTGCTTCTCCCTCTGTCCTCTGAGTGCTGAGACAGATGTGTGTGCCACCACACCTGGCCTTCCTCACCTTTTTAGTAGATAGCAAGTGCCATGTGAGAGTACACAGGGATCTGAAGCGGAATTAGTCATCAGAAGCCTCATCCCAAGCTACAAAAACTGGTCAGTAGAGATGAAATGAATCTTGGACTTCTGTATGTGGTTTTATTTTTATTTTGTTTTCTGGATATAAGGTCTCATATTGCTTAGGTTGGCCTGGAACTTAACTATGTACTGAGGCTATGCTTGAGCTTCTGGTCCTCCTGTCTCCACCCCCCAATGCTGGGGTTATAAGTGTGTGCTACCATGCTTATTTTTTTTTCTGTTTGTTTTAAGAAAAGAATTTAGCATTTTATATATATATAATGTTTTTTCGAGACAGAGTTTCTCAGTATAGCTTTTGGAGCCTGTCCTGGAACTCACTCTGTAGACCAGTACTCACAGAGATTCACCTGCCTCTGCCTTCCAAATGCTGGCATTGAAAGCGTGCACCACCACTGCCACGCCAAGATTTTTTTTGTTTTGTTTTTCAAGACAGGGTTTCTCTGTGTAGCTTTGCGCCTTTCCTGGAACTCACTTGGTAGCCCAGGCTGGCCTCAAACTCACAGAGATCCACCTGCCTCTGCCTCCCAAGTGCTGGGATTAAAGGCGTGGGCTGCCGTAAGCACCAGGATTATGAGAGAGGTGCTCAGATGAAATTAAGCACTTGAAAGCATGAGTGGACTTCTTTAAGAGACTTATGTGTGTGATGGTGCTGGGATCTTGAATATATTAGATATTTGTTCTACAGTGACCCATAACCTCTGCCTGGATTTTGTTTTTGTTTGTATATATTGCAAAAAAATCACTATGACATTTTTCTTTTTATTTATTTGTTTGTTTGTTCCTGGCAGTCCTAGAACTCACTATGTAGACCAGACTAGCCTTGAACTCATAGAGACCCACTTGCCTCTGCCTCCTTAGTGCTGGGATTTAAGGCTTGTGGCACCCTGCCCAGCTTCATTATGACATTTTTCATACTTTTTTTAAATTTATTTTTTATTTTTATTATTATTATTATTTTGAGCTGAGGATTGAACTCAGGGCCTTGCACTTGCTAGGCAAATGCTCTACCACTGAGCTAAATCCCCAATCCCATACTTATTTTTTAAATAAAAATCAATGAGAAGTCTGGGAGTTATAGAAAAGTAATCCAGGGAATTTTTCTTGCATCCATTCCTTTCATGCAAGCTTTGTTGTTGTTTTGTTTTTTGGGCTAGAGTCTGGGGGCTGGAGAGATGGCTCAGCAGTTAAGAGTCATCTTCCAGAGGCTGATCTTCCCAGAGGACCCAGAGCTGTCTAGCTAAGGTTCCTGGGCTTTCCATGGAGACCAGATATGCACATGGTGCGCAGGCATACATGTAAGCAAAATGTGAATTAGTAAAAATATAATGTGTGTGTGTGTGTGTGTGTGTGTGTGTGTGTGTGTGTGTATATATGTATAAAGACCACACACAATCTCTCACTCTAATTCAGGCTCAGGCTGCCTGGAACTTTTTTTTTTTTTTTTTTTTTTGGTTTTTGGAGATAGGGTTTCTCTGTAGCCCTGGATGTCCTGTCCAGGAACTATCGCTGTAGACCAGGCGGGTCTGGAACTCACAGAGTTCTGCTTGCCTCTGCCTCCAAAGTGCTGGCATTAAAGGGGTACACCACCACCACCCGGCTTAGTGTGGTTGGTTATCTTATTTAAATTGTTAAGTCTTGTGTCAATGATCTTTTATTACCCAGCAGTCCATTCTGAACATGATGGCTGAAAACAACATTAATTCATTTTCCCTGGGTTTTCTTGTCCAGCTAGTTAATTCTGATTTGTTGTCATGAGGCCATGCTCAGCAATGGGCTTCACTGCGGCTAGCGTGTCTAAGATAGCTTCTCTCACATTTGCTGGGTCAGTTAGTATCCGAGGTTTGTTTTTGGAACCAAATCGGGGCACTGCAAGAACAGCCAGTGCTCTGAGTGAGGCGTCTCTCCAGCCCAGCTGAGGTTCTGTTCGCACAGGTTTTATTTTTCAGCCTCTCTTGGGCTGTTTAAAGACTTGAGGCAAAGATGGAAGTGACGAGGCTTGACAAAATGAGACTGAGAAGGGATGGTGTCAACAGCCATGGTGGCACACACCTTTGACCCCTGTACTTGGGAGGCTGAGGCAGGCGGATCTGACAATCTGAGGCCAGCCTGGGCTACATGTTAAGTTCTGGTCGTCAGGGCTACACAGTGAAGCCCATCTTAAAAAACAGTAGAAAAGGAAGAAGAAAATGTTTTAATAGAGTCTATGCTTCTTAGTGAAGAGGGAATTAACAATTCAACTCCACAAGCCTGTATAAAATTCTTCCTGCTGTAAGATACAAAAGGTCTCATTTTCAAGCACAAAGCTGTATTGTTTTTGGTATGGAACAGTGTGCAATATTTTCCTTCAATAAACACTGAATCATTGTGTGTAAGGATCGTAGAGGAAAATAAACCACAAAGGCAAAACAATCTTCTTCCTCCAAATAGACTTCTTATTTCTGGTGTAGATAAACAAGATACATAGTTGAATACGGTAATTGCATAGGAAAAGTAGAGTTGCATGAGACAGTTTTTTTTTAAAGGCCAGCAATTGTGTGTGTGTGTGTGTGTGTGCGCACGTGTGTGTGTGTACATGCGACAGAGTTACTATGGATTAAACCTAGGTCTTTGCATGTATTAGGCATGTGTCCTAACACTGAGGTACAACCTCAGCCCTAAAATGGTACTTGTTGAAACCACGGTACTTGGAGTAGATCTTGGAAAGGCTCAGTGCTCAGAGCTCAGTGGATTAGTTGATAGATGCAGCAGGCATGAGCCCCTCCAACCCTGGCGGAGCAGGAAGTGGGCAGGGAAGGCTTCCTGAAGGAGACAACTCTTAAAGGAGTGTTGTGGAAGATCTCCTTGTGTAAAGATGTTGCATTTGTTTTGCCTTCCCTACCTAAGGCTCCTGACTGGTCTAATAGAAAGCTGAACAGCCAAGAGATAGATGGGAGAAGGATAGGCAGGCCTGGCAGGAAGGAAGAATAAGTAGGGGAGAAATCTAGGCTCAAGAGAGAAGGAGAGGAGAACAAGGGAGAAAGAGAGGGGCACACTGGGGGCTAGAAGCCAGGCAGCTGCCTGCTAGGCAGCCCTAGAGACAGCAGAAAAGTAAGGCATACAAAAAGAAAGAAAGGTAAAAAGGCCTGAGGCAAAGCCTAGATAAAGAGGAAACAGGTTAAGTTATAAGAGCTAGCAAGAAATGAGCCTAAGCTAAGGCAGAGCATTCATAACTAGCATTAAGTCTCTGTAAAATGATTTGGGAGCTGGTTGGTGGCCCAAAAGAGCCTGTTACAAGCCAGGCTTGGTGGCGCACGCCTTTAATCTCAGCACTCAGGAGGCAGAGGCAGGCGGATCTCTGGGAGTTTGAGGCCAGCCTGGGCTATAGAGCGAGATCCAGGACAGCCAGGGCTACAAAGAGAAACCCTGTCTCAAAAAAATCCTAAAAAAAGGGTTCGGGATTTAGCTCAGTGGTAGAGTGCTCGCCTAGCAAGCGCAAGGCCCTGGGTTCGATCCTCAGCTCAAAAAAAAAAAAAAAAGAAAGAAAGAAGGAAAGCCTTTTAGAACAGTGTAGAACAGAGTGGAGGGTAACTGGCTTTTCAGGCAAATGATGTAGAAGGATGGCCCAGAGGTGAGAAATAGCATGGAACCAATGCATACATAGCAAAGCTATGAGTGGTATTTGTTAGTGGAGCTACCTTGTGTGCCTAAAGCTAGGCCAAGAGGTGGAGGTAAGAGTCAGGTCATGAAGAAAACTAAAGGACTTTTAACATTTTAGTAATATCATGTGGCCACTTTGGAAATCCTGTTTCACCAAAGGTTAAATACAGAGTTACATGCAATTCAGTAATGCCACTCCTAGGTGTCATGCAAGAGAATCAAAAACATGTCTGTCCAAAGACAAGTGCACAGAGGTTTGCAGCAATAAAACTCATGGTAGTCAAAAGAACACCACCCCAAGGTGAACCAAACCGATGTCTACCTGTCAGCAGAGCCCTGTGACCTCAGTGCCCAGGAGGTAGAGGCAGGAGGATCAAGAGATCAAGGTCCTCTTCAGATATTTAACGAGTCTGAAGTAAGAATGCCCTGTAGGCATGACAGTTACCAAAGCCTCAAAGGGGATGGTACTTCCAGGTCAAAGTTGGAACGGCTACCCACTACATCTCCCACTTTGGTCTAAGTAAGAAGGATCTAACCTAATACAAGACTATATACAATAGGAGTGATTATCAAATATTGTCCAGGAGTAATAAGGGATAATGACCTAGATAAGATGGAACTACAACCAATGTGAACAATATCAAACAAGAGACGCATACTAAAATCCAGAGAAGTCTGGAGTGTGGGTTGATGGCATGTTACAAAGATCATTCCAAAAGATGTCCTATCCTAAACAACCTGAATCTAATACTTAATACTTCATATGTTCTATCTAAGATTAATATATATATATATATATATATATATATATATATATATATATATATATATATATATATATAAAGTTGCAACTATAACTGCTAGTCTTCAATCCCATCAAAGACCTGAGAAGGAATATAATGATACCTGAGAAATGGAAGATGGATGTAAGCAACTTTCAGGAGTCTTGCAAGAGTAGACAGAGACAGCTGGCAGCCTGGACAGTCACCTAATGTTTCTCAGCATTGTTGGTGTATTCAAATTGGCTACAGGCCTAGAGTATGCGACAGACCATTTTCAGAAGCAGGAATTCTGAAAGACCATCTTACACTGTCTTGGCAGAGTTCAGTAGTCACTTTTACTTGTGTCCTGCTTGTCCAGAAAGGACAGCATTTTGTACTGTCAGCAGTCGAGGCATGGGCAGTTCTTTCCCCAGTAGGCCATTTTGTGCCAAGAAGACGAACTTCCAAATGGAAATGTCTTAGAAGCCCAACATTCTCTTGGGATCAAATTGGTGCTGCCAGGAGCAATTGTGTCTCATGTCAACAGAATTCTAAGTTATTTAAATGCCATATTCTCTAGGTCCATGAAGTGTTTGAAGATTACCTGTCCTTCTGACTTATGTATCTGTAAATCTGGATAACCTAACTAATGTAACTATAGAGATGACAAGCATAGGTGACAATAACTCTGTAAGTCTTATTTACCTAAACAACCTAAGGACTAAGACTTCCTATAAATAAGGCAAACAGTCTGTAAGCAAATGCACAGTAAAAGGACAATGACTTTAAATTGTGACAATACACAAAATATCTTTAACAGAGGTAGGAATATATAGTGCAATATGCAACATGATAATAATCCTAAATATATATCAGTATACAGAATATCTTAAACAGAACATACATACAGTATGACAAATAAAAATTTACATTTGTATCAATATACAAATATTTCAAATAAGAGTAGAAATATATGTACTTTACAACAAATATAGTTCTGTATTTGTATCAATATACAAACTATCTTAAACAGGAATATAAAAATAGTTTACATTTGTATCAACATATAAGAATCCATAACAGTGCAAATTATCTAAGGCTGCTATTTTACGAAATTTGTTTAATAGTATATACAATAATCTACCATAATATCTTAATACCTATCCATTCCACTTTTTCTTTTTCTTTTTCTTTTTTTGAGACACTTTTTATTTTCTTAAGGAGAATACTGAGTTTAATATTTTTTTCTAGCCCCAACCCTATAACCATCATCCATAACTCTGAGAAATATGAAACCTTTGGGAGAAGGGGCATCGTTTTCTTAGAATTGCTTCCTGCTGTTTAGGGGGCGATGGTATCTCTGTTGGGTTCTATAAGAAAGCTCAGATAGTTAAGTCTCAGTTAGACTAACTGTAGATTCTGTAGCAAGTTTCAGAGTACTGGGTAAGATTGTCTGAAATTCTGGCTAGAAGTGTAGTATGATGATGATTACCATGGCATCATTCTGGACTGAGTAGAGTTGTTGTTGGGACCCCATCTTCCTTCTGGAGACTTCAGAGATTGCTATTGGAAAAACTTATTTTTTACCATGGAAAACTTGAACATTATTAATATATCAAAATAGAAAGTTTGGATTTAAAGATGACATGACATTTAAGATAGGATTCTGAGAAATCAAGAGCAAGCATGGAGAGAATTAGAATCTTGAAGACAATAGTCCCTTTTATTGGTTTCCTTCTGTCCCACATCAGAGGGCTCTTCTGATACGGGACTGAAGAATCTCTCAACCTTTTTTTTTTTTTAACAATATGTTTGGGTTTAGAGAAGGAGTGAGCTAATTCCATCTCCAAAGCCAGCTTGGTTTATAATTGAATTGGAACCACAAATTTTCTAGATTGAAAAAGATATAGATGCTAGGCAGTGAGATTTTACCCTGTGTAGATTGGTACCAATAGATTCTTTCTGCGGTAGACATCTGGATATCCAAGGCCTTATGATTTCTGGAAGATGAGTATTTCCATTATCCTGGGAAGACAAAAACAGAATCCTACCCCAACCTTTGATTGTTAAATTTTTCTTACAACTTGAAGAGATGTCACATTGGTGGGTGAGCTTCTTTGATCTCTGGGATTTGTCTCCTATTCAAGCCTCATTACTGTAGTTAAGAGACTCAATACCATTAGTATACTGAATCCATTCTTCCAAAGGAGCTGATCTGATCTTTAATGGTGTAAGTATTCTTTTGCATTCTGCATTAGCATTGTCGAATGCCAAGGACTCAGTTAATACTTTTCTTAATTCTTTATCTGACATAGCTTTTGTTATAGCTGTGTTCAGCCTTTGTAAAAAATCAGTGAAGGGTTCATGTGGTCCTGAAATATCTTTGTATATACCTCAGTTGGTTTTCTAGGTTCTGGAATTTTTTTTCCCAGGCATTTAGAGCTGCTATGCGGCATAGGGATATTGTACGCTCATCATAAGTGGCTTGTACATTCCTATCAGCAAAACATCCCTCACCCAGTATTTGATCTTGGGAGATCACAAAACCTCTGAGTTTACCTTGTTGTTCTAAATTTCTTACCTCTTCTCTCAACCAGCTTTTCCACTGTTACTGTTGGCTATATTCTAGAACAGCTGAAATTAACTGATGCCAGTCATCTGGAATGATTTTATGTGAGGTAGGCCACGAATTTAACATCTGTCTTACGTATGTGGAGTGTATCCCATACGGAATTATCACTTTAAAAATTTATATTTTTAAAGTCCCTTGTTGAAATTGGTTGTAATATATATGTCATATATGGCTCAGGGTGTGTGTCATCTGCTGGCTTCTCATGGGTGGTGACAGGATAAGGCATTGTATGAGAGCCATTTGGAGGTGTTACAACCTGTATGGTCTTGCCCTTCTGCTTATTAGGTCCCTTGTCATGTTTACTGAGAGTTTCTCCCAGGACTTGCAAATGAGCACCTAGGGTCTGTTCTAGGGAGTGAACCTCCGCTCTTGCAAGGGATTCCAGATTTCTCATGGAATCATGGAACTTTTTATGTTCTTTTGAAACACATGATTCCATAGACCTTATCTTATCAGTTAATGATAACCTTTCTTCCTTATATAGTGTCTGAGTAGTTACAACTTCACTCTGGAGAGTTAGTGTTCTATCCATTAAATATTTTTTATCAATAAAATCAATTTTGGCTAGACATTTATTATTAATGGACTGAAGTTCTTGTATTAAGTTAGCAGATTCCAGGGCTGGAGAGATGGCTCAGAGGTTAAGAGCAGTGGCTCCTATTCCAGAGGTCCTGAGTTCAATTCCCAGCAACCACATGGTGGCTCACAACCTCGTCTGGCCTGCCTGCATACATGTAGGTAGAATACTTGTATACATAATAAATAAATCTTTTAAAAAAGTTAGCAGATTCCAGACTAAGAAGCCTGTTTTGTAAATCCTGGTTAGCAGATTCCAGAGAAAGAATCTTTTTATGTAAGCCTTCATTGCTATCTTTTAAAGCCTGTATCAGTCCCAATAATGACTCATCTTTGTTCTTATTATTAAACCAGTATTCGAACACTGTGTGAATTATTATGGTAAATGCCAAAATGGTACAGGCCCGATACGCCTTAGGAAGGTCATATATTTCCAGGAAAATGTCATTCATCATACAGGCAAAAAAAAAAAAAAAAAAAAAAAAAAAAAAAATTCTTGTGAGGTAATGTTGTCAGCCATATTACAAGAATTACTCAAAATTTGTTAGTCAGTTTTAAGGTGTAAAATTATCAAGTACTCGCCCAGACAGTGGTGGCGCACGCCTGTAATCCCAGCACTCAGGAGGCAGAGGCAGGTGGATCTCTGTGAGTTCGAGGCCAGCCTGATCTATAGAGCTAGTCCAGGACAGGCTCCCAAGCTACAGAGAAACCCTGTCTCGAAAAACAAACAAACAAAAAACCCCAAAAACAAAAAACAAAAAATTATCAAGTACTCGTATTTGAAATAAAAGGAGGGCTTGCCTCTTAGGGGTGTAGTAGCTCTTTTCAGCCAGCAGGAGGCGCTGGTATAGCTCCAAAGCAGCTGAAGCCCTTGGCTGGCAGGAGGCAGCCGGAGGCAGTGGAGAGCTCCAAGCCGCTCTAAGCCCCCCTCCTGCAAGCAAGCACAGCTCCAAGCCCTTCTCAGTGCCTCCGCAAGGTGCCGCTGGCGACAGCGGTGTAACTGTGGAAGCCTCGGGCTAGGGCGGGGCCGGCGCTCAGGGAGGAGGGGGCACGTCTCACTCCCAGCGGTTTGCCGCTGGTCTGGGGGCTAAGCCTGCCGGAACCGAGATCCGACTCAGCTGCTCCCTTTTTCGGGAATGGAACCGTGGAGGTGCTCCCTGGTTATAAACAGTTGGTCCCCAGGAGTGTGGGGGGGGGGGTGGGGGGGCTGGGGTGGGGTGGGGGAAAGAAGAGACAGGGAAGTGTGGAAAGTGTGCCACAGCAGTCACAGGGGAGGCTGAGGGTGGGAGCCACCCAGGCTTTTGGAATTTGCCTCACGTGAGCGCCAGATATTGGTGGAAGTATTAAGGCCGCTCCACGTAGTGAAAAGGGAGGTTTATTTTGTGGGGTACTTACAAGTGAAGGGATAGGTTGCAGGGTCTGGCAAAGGTGTGGCGCAGTCCGGCGGTGTTCTCTGGAGAACTCAGCTCCGTCTACCTCCAGCATCCAGTATAACTAATGACGTTTGCATCAACTCCATTTCCTACTAAGGTCACATCTGACATACTGGCGTTCAGCAGTTCACAACCCAGCCCTTACAGCTGCCTTCCCAGGGCGTTCCCACGCTCTCTTGTTCTTGGAATTCACGGTTCTTTATGTTTTCTACAGATTCTCCAGGTATGGTTTTATTTGTGTGTGTACATGCGTGCCATGAATACATGCTTGGAATTAAGAGGTGAACACTGGGTTCTCTTTTCTATGATTCACCACTACACACACACACACACACACACAACACACACACACACACACCCTTTTTTTGAGATTTAATTATATGTACGTGTATAAGTGTTTTCCTGCATGCATGTGTGTATGTAATATACATGCCTGATGCCCTCAGAGTACAGAAGCGGCATTGGATCTCCTGAAACTGGGGTTGCAGTCTGTTTTGAGCTGCGACATGGGTGCTGGGAATTGAACCTGGGTTTCCTGCAAGAGCAGCCAGTGCTCTAACTGCTAAGTCACTTCCTCAGTCTTCTAATATCTGTCTGTCTGTCTGTCTGTTTGTCTGTCCGTCCGTCCGTCCACCCCCACCCACCCACCCACCCATCTACCTATCTATCTATCTATCTATCTATCCATCCATCTATCTACCTATCTATTTATTGATTGATTATTGAGGCAGGGTCTTTGTATAGGTAGCCCTGGCTAGCCTAGAAAGTCTCTATGTAGACCAGGTTGGCCTCAAGTTCTTAGAGCTCTGTGTCTGCCACCTGAGTGCTGGTATTAAAGGCATGTGCCAACCACCCCGGCTCTTCCACCTCTGTTACTGCTGCTGGAGCCTGTTGAGTTGGCTAGCCAGGCTGGCCACCGAGGGCCCGGGATCTACCTGTCTCTGTGGAGCCAGCAGTGGGTTTACAGGCGTATGCTGCCACACCGGCTTTCATGTGGGTGATGGGGATCTGAACTCAGGCCCACAGTAAGCAGTTTATCTGCCGAGCCATCTCCCCAGCCCCAGGTATGATTTTAGAAGAGAGAGCTGATGACCTACATGAAGAAGTCATCTTGCCAGATACTCGATTATGCCTCCCTCTCCTTTTCTCCCTCACTCCACATCTCTCTCTTCCTCAGTTTACTATATCATTGTTTTGGCTTAAATCAGCAAGCAGTGTTGAAATGATTAGGAATTGATAAACATTAATTTGAGTTGAGGAGTGTTCCATGGAATAATGATACTCCAAAGCTGTTTTGTTTGTGTCGTATTGTATCACAGATGTACTTTTATTTGGAACTCTGATTTACCTAATTAAGGTTTTCCTCTTACTCGGGAGCAGAGATCTTCCAAGCCTTCCGCTTAGGTGCTCTCTCCTTGGATGCCTGCTTGGCCGTTTTTACTTCCTTGGCAGCCCTGAGAACTGCTCTCATTGAGCTTTCCTAACTTCTGGTTTCTGATTCTTCTTGGCCATCATATCAGCGAGAGATGCACCGGTGATGGCCTGATGCCCTTTGACTGTGTGGCGGCTTCTTTTCTTTTGAATTTCATCCGACTGTTTTTTGTTCTTTGTTTTCTGTAGTGGACATTCCAGTTTTACCTGCTGAGAATTCCTCAGCTGTTTAAATGGCAGTTTAAAAGGCCAAGGAACTCGCACTCACATTTTGCCTTAAAAAATTGGAAAACCAGGGCTGGAGAGATGGCTCAAAGGTTAAGAGTTCAATGCCCAGCAACCACATGGTGGTTCACAACCATCTGAATTGAAATGAGATCTGGTGCTCTCTTCTGGCTGTAGGTACACATGCAGACAGAACACTGTGTACATAATAAATAAACCTTAAAAAAAAATAAAGAAAAGAAAGGAAGAAAAGAAATTGGAAAACCTTCCCTCAGTCATGGTGTAGCCCTGCCCTTGTTCTGGGTGGATCTTGTGTCTGCTGAAACCTTAACAGTGAGGGCTGCTCACTAGTGAGAGGAAAGACCTCAAAGAGGAAGAAAAGGTCATGGGCACCTTATAGGGCAATGGGAGAGAGATTAACGTGAGTACAGTGTAATTCTCCCACTTCAGCAGCTTTTTGTCTCTTTAGAGTTGTGTACCCAACACCACAATTGATTTTTTTAAAAGATTAGCCTTATTTCTCCTCAAGTTATAAGATCCCTATAAGATCTGTGGAACATTTGTTCATGTTAGTTTCTCTGGTGGCTTAAATGGGAATGGTCCCCATAGGCTCATGTCTTGGTCCCCAGTTGGTGGAACGCTTTGGGAATTATTGGAAGGTTTGGCCTTGTTAGAGGCGGTGTATCACTGGGGTGGTCTTGGGAGTTTAAAGAATCCAGCCATTCCGACCTAGCTCTCTCACTGTCTCTGCCTCATGCTTGTGGGCCAGATGTAAGGTCTAGCTAGCTTGTTGCCATGTGTCCTGCTGACTGTCATTTTAACCCTCTGGAACTGTGAGCCTCCTGAAGCAGGCCTTCTCCTGGGCCACCACCCAGCTCCCAAATCACGACAGAGACTTATTATCAATTCTGAATGCTCGGCCTTAGCTTATGTGTGTCCCACTAGCTTTTATAACTTAATTTAACCTGTTTCTCTTCATCTACATTTTGCCCCGAGGGCTTTTTACCTTTCTCATTCTGTATGTCCTACTTTCCTGCTTCTTCCAAGTCTGTCTGTCTGGCAGCTGATGTCTCCCTCTCTTTCTCATCCTCTCTTCTCTCTCTCTGGAGCCTAGATTTCTCCTCCTACTTAGTCTCTCTGCCTGCCAGCCCTGCCTATCCCTCCTCTGCCTAGCTATTGGCCATTCAGCTTTTTACTAGACCAATCAGATGCCTTAGGCAGACAAGGTAAAACAGCAAAATATATTTAGAGAATTAAACAAATGTAACACATCTTTGCATAGTTAAAGTAATATCCCACACTAGCCCCCACATTAAATACTTTCTTTTATAGGGTGCTTTGGACGTATTTTGTCATGGCAATAGAAAACTAACAACCAGCTTCCAAATGCCTAAGCATGTCAGATACTCCACAGTGTCTTGCCTGGGGACCGTTTATCATAGGGTGTACTTTCTCCTAATCTAGTCAGGGCATGTGGTGCTGATTTGACCTTCTGGCCTCAAATGACACTCTTGTCCAGTCTCTCCTATGTGGGGAAATTACAGGTTATAACACCAGCCCCAGTTTCTTCTCACTTTTATTAATACCTGAGATGTTATAGAGTTCTAGGTTAAGCCCGGTGGTGGTGGCACACGCCTTTAATCCCAGCACTCAAGAGGTAGTGGTGGGCAGATATCTGTGAGTTCGAGGCCAGCCTGGTCTACAGAGTGAGATCCAGGACAGGCACCAAAACTACACAGAGAAACCCTGTCTCAGAAAAAAACAAAAAACAAAACAAACAAACAAACAAAAAACCCACCAAAACCAAACAAACAAACAAAAAATCAGGGTTGGGGATTTAGCTCAGTGGTAGAGCGCTGCCTAGCAAGCCCAAGGCCCTGGGTTCGATCCTCAGCTCAACAAAACAAAACAAAACAAAACAAAACAAAAAAACCAACAATAAAAAAAAAGAAAAAGAAAAGAAAAGGAATTGTAGGTTAATAATTGTTTTGCCCAGGTAAAAATATTTATTTTGTGTATATGTGAAGGTGTGTTCACTTCTGTGTACGTATATGTATGTGTGTGGAATACCTGTGAAGACCAAAAGAGGATGTCAAATCCCCTGGAACTGGAGTTACAGATGGTTGTGAGGCACCGTGTGGGCACTGAGAACTAAACCTGGATCCTCTGGATGAGCAGCCAGTGCTCTGATCTTTTGAGCATCTCTCTAGCCCCTGGAAGCTGTTGTTGCTCTTAAAGAGCCAGCGCCATGTTTTCCTGTATTGCGATGCCATTTTCTTTCCTGTTCCATTTTTATTCTCTTTTTGAAAGACTTTTAAGGCTCACTGTTTTCCTCCCTTGTTCTGAGATTACAGAGAGATGCCTCTTTGGTATGATTCTTTTTCTTTCACTGTGGTGGCTAGAGCCCACTATTTAGTCTGGAAAGCCTTGTTTAATTCTGGAAGATTTTGTTGCACTTATTTTGTAATTAATTCCATATCCATTCATTTCCTTTTCTCATATATCCTGTTTTCTCCTTTTCAAATCCTTTATTACTCAGATATTGAACTACCTGGCATGATTTTTTAATTTCCTTAATTCCTGTCTCTGCCTCTCTGATTCTTGGCATTTCTTCCCTGATTTGTTTGCAGCATATGACCACAATTTATTTCTCTTGGAACTGTCTCTGTGGAAATTCCCCAGGGCCTCTATTGCATGGGAGCTCTCCGGGGAGGTCTGCATCGCTCCTGCTGCTGCTGGGCTCTGTCAACCCCAGACCACTTGGAAATTCTTGCCATGTTGATTTTAGGAAGAGGAGATGCTAAAGCTTTCAAAGGTGACTAAAACAGGGGCTTCAGGCAAAAGTATTAAAAACACAGTTTGCGGTTATGAATTCAAATATTCAAAAGGACAAGGAGAGAGAGAGAGAGAGAGAGAGAGAGAGAGAGAGAGAGAGAGAGAGAGCGCTTCAGCAGGCACCTAGTTTGCAAATACTTTCTTTTGCAGAACATGCATGCCAGCACTTTAAAGCTCTCATTGCCTTAGTTGCCAATATAGGGTTCCAGCCTCATGTAGGGACTTTCTATTTGATTTCTAACTTTGAGGAAGACCTTTATGTTGTTTCCTTTGGTACAATGGCACCCCATGGGGCCACCATGCTCAAGCTCAATGTTCAGCTGCCTCTTGGAGTATCAGCTTTCATTTGCATTGGTCTTTAGACCATGTTTTCTTTCTTGTTAGCCCAAGAACATATTTTTTAAATGCCCCTTAGTGTCATCCCAGCACTTGGAAGGCTGAAGTGGGAGTATCATTTGCTCCATCTCAGAAAACCAAACCAAATCAAATCCTCCATGAAGGCAAAAAGATCTAAGAGCCAGGCATGGTGGTGCACACCTTTAATTCCAGCACTCAGGAGGAAGAGACAGGTGGATCTCTGAGCTTGAAGCCAGCCTGGTCTACAAAATGAGTTCCAGGACAGCCAGGGCTACACAGAGAAACCCTGTCTTGAAAAACACAAACAAAACAAAAATAGAGTTTTAGGTAACAGTTTTTAAAAAGACAATAAATGTCATGTATGCTGATTATAGTATTTAGAGAGGTACCTTGGTCACAAGGTTGGACCCAGGCTTGCCTCTAGGGTGTCCCCCCTTTCCCTTCCCTCTTTCTTTGGCAATTTGGCATCTATTAAATTGGAACACTTTGCTGTAGCTATTAGTCAGGTAGTCTCACATTGTATTTGTCATACTTCCTTATGAGCATCAAAACTTAAAAATGAATGCCAGAGGCTTGAAGGAAAATTCCAGAGGGAGAAGAGGGCTATCTTTAGTATTTTAGGAAATACTGTACCACCAAAGACTTAACATGTGGACATCTGAGTAAAAAATGTGAATCACTGCGAACTAGTCTTTGGGGGATAGGGATGTAGCTCAGTTGGCAGAGTGACTGGCTAGCATGCAAAAGGACACTGCAGAAGCGAGGCATGATGGCACACTTCTGTAACCCCAGCATTTAGGAAGGAGAAGTAGGAGGACCAGAATTTCAAGGTCATTCTTGGCCACATATCATGTTTGAAGCCAGCATGAACTACAAGAGCTTCTGTTACCAAAAAAAAAAAAAAAAAAAAGCTGGGTGGTGGTGGTGCACACCTTTAATCTCAGCACTCGGGAGGCAGAGGCAGGCGGATCTCTGTGAGTTCGAGGCTAGCCTGGGCTATAGAGTAAGTTCCAGGACAGCCAGGACTGTTTCACAGAGAAACCCTGCCTGGAAAAACAACAACAACAAAAAGCCTCTGAATGTGAAGTTGTAGGTGTTCCATTATCATGTTATTATTTTCTATTTTCCTTTGTATGAATGCCCAAAGATGAGATAAAATTTACACTGCAGACAAACCCAAGCTCTCAATAACTGTAAAATAAAAATTTTAAGGCTAAGAAAATGCATCATATTTATAGTCACATTTATAACTGTTTTTTAAGATGTGGGGCATAAAATAAGGTTGAGTTTTACAGTTGATGTCTAGGAAAGGGATACTATTGGAAGAAAGAAGAAAATTCTTTAAATATTTAGAAGGAAAAGTGGCAGAGGGGCCAGCCAGGTCTACAGAGTGAGTTCCAGGACAGCCAGGGCTACATAGTGAGATGTTGTATACACCCCACCACCACCACCAAAAAAAGGAAAAAGCTATTCCTTAATGAATTTTTGGAAGTAAAGAGGCAAGGATGGGGCTGGAGAGAGATGGCTCAGTGGTTGAGAGCATACTGCTTTTGTAGAGGGTTTGGTTTCCAGCACTCACATACACTTAAAACCATCTGTAATTCAAGTTCCAGGGGCTACATACTCTTCTGGTCTCCAAGGGCACTAGGCATGCATATATGCAGGTAAAAATTTGTACCATAAAATAATAATAAGTGAAAAAATCTTTAAAAAAAAAAAAAGAGAGAAGAAAAAGGGGAAAAATTTCAAAACAAAAAGAAACAAACAAACCGGAAAATAGGGAAGTCTAGTTTAGTTCAGGTTTCTGGTCTGGGTTAACTAAGTAGCTGTGGTTACCTAGAAGGAGCTGTTTAGGGACGGAGTTCAATTTAGGAGAAGTTACATTGGAAGATATTTGGCTTTACATTCTCAGGCAGGGAAGGTGACAGACAGGGTGGCAGTCTAGCCAGGGGACCAAGATTATGCACACAGTGCTGAACCACCGCAGCCTCTAGGATTGCTATGTCCAGGTCACCAGGGTTTCCTTTCGCCAGGCGCTGTGGGCGGGAGCAGTAAGAGTGGCAGGAGCCTCCAGCTCAGCGATTGGTTGGCAGGCACCATAAACGCCCTAACTCAAGCACTGAGGCTGCCCTTAGAATCTGAGCTGGGCATTAAACAAACCACCGTTGTATTGGCCAGTCAAGGAGCAGGAATGAATGAGAGGAGAACTGTGATTGGTCTAGTTGTAGGGGCGGTGCTGGAAGGACATGCCCCGCGTGGATTGGACCTAGAGAATTAACGTCATCCGAGAGGCGGGGTCATCGCCAATAAAGCTGGGCGTCGGCGCTGCACCTGCAGTAGAGTCCCACCGCAGTTAGAGTTCCGGGTGGTGCGTGTGAGGCGGAGCTCGGCAGTTCCGTCTGCTTCATCCGCATCGTCTCCCTGTCTGTCTCGTTGCGTTCTCCAGAGAGGGACGGACTTCCTCTGTCAGAAAAATGTGAGTTGACTCTGGTCTAGGGTCCTCGACACCTCCTTACCGACTCTCCCTCCGCAGTGTCCAACTCTGCGGGACGGAAAATGGCGCATTGCAGCAGCTGCAGCGACGCCGGGAACCACCAGCTCGCGCCGCCCCCAGACTGGGCCGCCCCGGGATGCGGGCAGCGCCCCATCCCGCACCAACTGCAGTTGGCACTCCTCTTCAGGGCGGGGGCGCGGGGGTCCCACGTTCATTGCATCCTCTCCTCTTGTCTTTGTATCATGGAAGCCCAAAGGGGAAGAAATGGGGGGGAGGTGTAGATACAGACGGGAAACTGGGAGACCCTGCATGTTGGACAGAATCTCTCTTAAAGCCTGTGGGAAGACTTTTATAGGTGCACCTGTCCATGAGTAACTCGGGTTGCCTGCAGTCTCTGGGATTGTGCATGCCCCTCACCCAAAGTATATTGTACCTGCCTCATGGTTGTGAGCAAAGCTGCAGAAACTTACTTGCTAGTTCTGTGGTGCCTTGGGAGCAGCTCAGAAAGTCTCGGGGGACAGTGACATGAGATCCTATGCAGCTGTTTTATAGTCTTAAAGACATTATGCTAAGGTGCTTTCCAGTGGTCAAGTCCTAGCCAAGTATTGGAGGAGAAATAGGGAGAACAATGAATTCTTCATTTTATCCAAAACACGTAATTTAGTCTTAGCTGATTTCAGCATCACCCACTTCTGAAGATCTGTGACTAGATATATTAAGAACTTCCCTTCATGATCACATACACATGATGAAGGGTTTCCTTTCTATTTATTGCCTGGATCTCTTGCCTGGTGCTAGATGTATTTGTTTGTGTGTGTATGCTTGCGTTCTCTCTCCCTCTCTCTTCCTTCCCTTCCTCCCTCCTCCCCTCCCTCCCTCCCCTCCTTGTTTGGCGTTTCCAGACTGGGTTTCTCTGTGTAGGCCTGGCTGTCCCAAAACTCTCTCTGTAGACCAGGCTAGCCTCGATTGAGATCTGTATGCCCCTGCCTGCCGAGCTCTGGGATTAAAGGTGTGTACCACTACACTGGGCTTCTGTTGCTTCCCTCTCTCTCTCCCTCTCTCTCTCTCTTTTAACCAGAGCTGAGGACCGAACCCAGGGCCTTACACTTGCTAGGCAAGCGCTCTACCACTGAGCTAAATCCCCAACCCCTGTTGTTTCTCTTGATGATTGAAAATAATAATAAAAAAAGATTTACTTGTTTACATAAGGATTATAACTCCCTGGATAGGTTAATGTGGAGTGTTTCTAGCTCCCAACAAGTAGTAAGTGAAGTGAGCCCTCTAAAAGCTTTACAGGCATTTCATCCTTTCTCTTTGAGTTCTGTGGTTTTAACATTCTGTGCATTTTTGACAAACCCATAGACTCCAGCTGTTTTTATTTGGGGAGGGGCGTTAGCCTGCTCACTCCAGGTGGTTTCATGTGTATTGACTGAAGGGAGACAGAGAAAGCATGATGGCTAGCAGGGGATCACGAGGTCTCTGACCTTAATCTTGTCATTGGTGCCACTGTCCTGGACTCCTTCCAACACTAGCTGCTACCAACTCATTGAAATCCCTGCCTTCAGCCTAGAACTAGATTGCTTAGCTAGCTCAGTAGCAGCGCAAGTCTTGCGGCTCCCATAGTTCTGCGTCTTCCTTTCCTCCTTCTGTGTCTAGGAAGGAAATGGGAAAGTGACTCTTTAAATGGAAGAAGCCAGTGTAATCTGTTAATATGGCCTCTCTGAGGGGCTGTAACATCTTGTTTGGAAGAAAATTTCACTTTGTTATGGCAAAGGAGATTCAAAGTATTGATTCTATTGTGATTAATCAAGGAATTTACTTTTTTGGCAACTTTGTGATAGTTTTACCTCTACCTTATTTATTCTTGGACTGCTCTGGCAAGGATGTTTTATGGAGTTTAAGAAAGTTCTGATCTCCATCAAATTTTAGATGTCTCTCCTTACCTTGCTTATGCGGCCTCCATCATGGCAGAAAGTTTGGTTCTGGGAAATTGTTAGCTGGTGGATGTCAGAGAGAAGTTTGTCTTAAAGACATCACCTTTGCTGTGCGTGTGGCCACGCCTTTAACCCCAGCACTTGGGGGACAGAGGCAGGTGGATCTCAGTTTTAGGCTAGCTTGGTCTACATAGAGAGTTCCAGGACAACTAGAGAACAGGACAGACCAGTTTCAAAAAACAAAACAAAACAAAATCCAACCCAACAACACCCCCCCCCCCCCAAAGAAACCAACCAACCAAAAAACAAATCAAGACAAAAACAAACCCACTCTGGACTATTGCCCTCTAAGGCCATGAGAACTCTTGGCCTTCAGTGGTACCAGAAGAGAGACAGTCCTCATATGCTGCGTAGTAGTGTGGTTCAAGCTTTCTCTTCTGACACAGGGGCCTAGGAGAGTATCCTGAGACACTGCCAAGTCTGAAGAAGGGTGGGATAGAACATCTATGCTGCATGCACACTGATTATTTCTAGCATTTTTACTTCTTGTCTGTGCTCTTGAAACAATTAATGTAATTGCTTTAGGCCCCAGATTCAATTTAAATGAAACCCCCATCTTCTCTGCTAAAAATAACGCAAATATCCCTGACTCATTGCATCTATATAGACTTTGCCTTTGGTGATTCTCCAAATTGTTTTTGCAGCAACTGTAGTGTACCAATTACAGTATAAAACATAATCAGTAACCAGACCCACATAAGCAGGATCACTAGCTTGCCCTTTTTATATTCAAACCAGAGTTCAGTTGTCCTTACAGGTTAGTCTTTTCTACAAATTTCTCCTCTCCTGGCTTGGGTTTCTCCATTTTATTTCATATGAAGAGCTTCTAATGGCCAGGCAAATTCCATTTAGGTCAAGGCTGGCGTATTTGTCTCTATGGCCATTTGCCAGAGGATGTGCTTGAGTTTACATCACAGGATAGGCCCAGTCAAGATCTCTTAATGGCACTGTGACCCTCAACCAAATGTTAGGAGATCTTTCATCCTTTACTTCATGTCTCTAAGCTGCATCTCAGCACTTGGGATTGCAGAGGAGCTAAACTGCCTTCTGTTTGCATTCAACCTTGGCTTTGGTGGTATAAGTGAGGGTACACATGATTCTCCTCTTGTCTCAGTCACTTTGGGTACTGTTTGCTTCTCTCCACAGGTCTGCTCCAGCTCAGCCACCCACTGAAGGAACAGAAGGGGCTGCCCCAGGTGGGGGTCCTCCTGGTCCTCCTCCTAATACGACCAGTAATAGACGACTACAGCAAACCCAGGCACAAGTGGAGGAGGTAGGCACCTGGCCCACTCTATGAGAGTTTCCAAACCTAGAAGCTTAGAAACAGGAAGCATCACCTCCTCTGTTCTCCTCTTTCTTAAAGGGAGAAAGGTTCTGACAGGCAAAGCATCCCTTGGATTCACATGCCTTGGCTTGTGATCTCCCAGGTGTTGTTCATTTCCCCTGTCTGTAGTGGGGAAATCTCAGCAGCTCTGTTTCTGCAACCCCCTCAGGTGGTGGACATCATGCGTGTGAATGTGGACAAGGTCCTGGAGAGGGACCAGAGGCTGTCAGAGTTGGATGACCGAGCTGATGCCTTGCAGGCGGGAGCATCACAATTTGAGAGCAGTGCCGCCAAGCTGAAAAGGAAGTACTGGTGGAAAAACTGCAAGGTGAGGTTCCCTGCCCCCTCCGGCTTTTCCTGGTCTCACTTGTAGGAGGCAAGAAAACCACTAGCTCCCTTCTGAAATCTGGACGCCTCCTTGATATGCAGTACCTATATTGGCCAGCAGGGTAGGCTAGAGGATTCAGACCCACAGAGAAAGAAAGCCCTAGGTAGAGGGATTTAGCATTTAGACTTGTGAAGTAGCTTTTTCCAGAAATTTTCGCCTGGCTCTTCCTCAGACCCCCAACAGCAAAACACTGGCTCAGTATATGTATTCAAATACCCACAGCTTCTGTGAGTGCAGCAGACACGTCACAAGATTTGCATTTGGGGCTGGAGAGATGGCTCAGAGGTTAAGAGCACTGGCTGCTCTTCCAGAGGTCCTGAGTTCAAGTCCTAGCAACCACATAGTGGCTCATGACCATCTGTAATGAGATCTGATGCCCTTTTCTAGTGTGCAGGCAGAACACTGTGTACATAATAAATAAATAAAATCTTAAAAAAAAAAAAGATTTGCCTTTCAATTGGAATTCCAAGAAAGAATGAACAGGCATCAGGAACTGAACAAAAGTGAGGCTGAGGGTCCTCTGCTCCTTCTTACGATCCTCTGAGAAGCAGAGGCCTGTGGGTGTCCTCACATCTCTAGTCCTGTTCTCCTTTTCCGTCCTAAGTCCCAGGACTCATGTTCTGTCTGTGTTTCCTCAGATGATGATCATGCTGGGAGCTATCTGTGCCATCATCGTGGTAGTTATTGTGAGTAAGTATCGCTGAGGTTTCGATGGGGTGAAGAGGTGGGAAGGTCCTGGAGTCTTCTCCCAGCCCTGCCTGCCTGCCTGCCTGGGGAGTGGGGCTGCCCTGACAGAGGTATGGAGACTGCTGCTGTGGGACCATCACCTGGTTTGTGGGGGAGGAAGGGCAAAGACAAGGAAATTCCTTGATGGACAAGCCTCTCCCTGTAAAGAATTGTGGGGAGATGGCCCCTCCGGCTGTGGAGTGGGGATGGGCTGTTTGTCACTGGCTTGGGTCCAAGGCAGACCTTAGTGCTGGGGTACCTGTAACTGAGAGGTCCGACTGTCTAGGAACGCGGTGTAACTTACCCTCTTGTTTTCTCCCGTCTCTCTTTCCTTCTTCGTCTGGGACTTCCTGATTCCTGTGTCCAGTCTACTTTTTTACTTGAGAATGTGCCATCCCTCCCTGTTCTCCATTGCCATCAAGCTCATGTCCTTTTCTCTCGGTTTGCTCTCTCAACAAGCCCTCCCTCTGCCTTCTCCATTCAGCCCAGGCTTCTCCGCCATCCACCCCTCCTTTTTTGTTGCATACATCTGCACTCTCTTCCTTGACACTGGAAATGCTGCTCGTGGCACAGTCTTGAAGTCACTACCAGTTTTTGTGTATCCCAGAGCTTGAAAGAGTTGCGGCTAAGTGGGGGTGGGGTGGGAATGGCAGAGGTGAAGTGTCTGAGAAGTTGGCATGGCTGAGGGAAGGAGAAGGGAATTTGTGTGCATAGGCCTCCTAGAAAGGCTGGCTTCAGCAGGAGGGGAGCACACTGGCTGGGAAGTAGTAGCCTGCTGCCTGACACACACACACACACACACACACCAAACACACACATACACAACACACACACACTCACACACGCATACACACACACACTCACACACACACACATACACACACACACACACACAAACACACACCACACACACACACACACTGGTTGGGAAGTAGTAGCCTGCTGCCTGTTTTACACACACACACACACACACACACACACACACACACACACACACACACTGGTTGGGAAGTAGTAGCCTGCTGCCTCACACACACACACACACACACACACACACACACACACGCATACACACACACACACACACACACATACACACACTGGTTGGGAAGTAGTAGCCTGCTGCCTGACACACACACACACACACACACACACACACACACACACACACACACACACAGAGTTGGTAACCACTGCCCTGCTGCCCTCATTTGGAACTTTTCCCTCACACCAGGCCTGTCTTGGGTCCCAGAGGTCTGTTTAAAGACCAACTTTGAATCCCTTTTAGAAAGTCAAACTTGTATTTTGTAGTTACTGCTTATCTGTCAGTCCAAGATTTTTCTGTGTCTTTGGGGAACTTTCCAGCCTTTCACTTTGTCCTCTGAAGGCTGTGAAAACAAGTGCTTCCTGGTTATAAAACAGCAGGAGACCTTACTTCCTTCGGTCCCATGTGCTTCTGGCTAGAAGGAGCTGCTGTCTCCTCGTGTTTGCTGAAGCATTCTATGTTCGTGAGGGCACCATATAATTCCAGTGAATTGGCTTTGAAGATAGCAGGCTTTCGGGAACATGCCTCTTGCCGTTTCGTTAAGGAAGTCCCTCCTCTACCTCCCTTGCTGTTGATAATGGGGAATAAGTGTGAAACGGTGAGACTCCCAGGCTCCCACAGAACCCCTTCCTCCACAGCACTCCCATGTTCTTGCCTGAGATAGGGGTGAGGCAGGAGGGCCTTTACAGATTTACAGAAGTTCAGCAAACCCCGCAGCTCCGTCTTGGAGGGGAGGGTGCCAGCCTGTGACAGGTGTGCTGGGCACTGCTGTGCCAGCTTGGGGCCTCGCATCTGGAGCTGTCTGCTGCCCTCCTTCAGTACCTCCTTCTCTGGAACCGTCCTCACCCATCTGAATTCTGCATCGCCTCCTTTCTTTACTCCCTTGCATGCTCTGTGTCAATAGACGCTGAAACCTGAGGATGGGGCTGCTTGGCCTGTCTTGGGAGCTGCTGCTGAGCCTCATGATAGGATGCTGCATGCGATAAACCCAGGTGCTAGTGGAGGAGAGCAGGAGGGGGTGCTCTAGACCTTCATTACTTCTATCCTTGGGTCCATAAGCAGGAAGAGGCTGGGGCCGTGCTAGCCTGGGGTGCCCACTTTCCACGCAGCAGCATTTCACTCTGCAAAACCATCCTTCTTTTCCCGTTGCCCATTTCCCACATTCCCTTCGTCCTGCCTCAGGGCAGGACTGAAGAGCTGGAAGAAAGCGGTCAGTGTCCTGTCCCAACGTTCCCCTCGAAGGTCTCCACTGTCCTCTGGGCTTCTCTTTGCCTAATGCAGGGGGGTCACCGCCGGAGAAGAACCAACACTGTCCTCGATGTACTCCCAGCCTGGAGCAAACTTACCCTGTTGGCCCACCCGGCCCTAGCACGGGAATTCCTCCCTGGGTTTCTGTCCCTCTAAGGCTTACCAGGTGTAGTTGGCTCTGTTCTTTGGGGTGTTCGCCCTTCTACTTTCTTTCTCACCCCCCCTGAACCCTCTTCTACATCTTTGCAGTCTCCTTTCCTCCCCACAACCCATGTGCATGAGCAAATATGCAACTAAACCCTGGGACTTTGCAGCCAGTTGAAGCCAAGCTTCCCACATCCCCCTCTTTGGTTTGCCATGGGACGATGTGGGGTTTCCATTGTGTCTGTCATTCCCTCTGTCTGTTTCCTAACCCAGTCTCATAGTTTATGTATAGAGTAGAAAGAGTTGTATTTCCACCAAAGGCATGTGACATATCTACCAATTTCATGTATTCTCAATGAAGGCGAAAAATACAGATTCCTACCACAACATCGACTTGGTTGTTTCTTGGGTTGTTGTGCTGGGGACGGGGGAAGAGGGTGTCATCCTAGGTTGGCTGTAGGCCAGAAGGGCTGACTGGTGTGTGTTCATTGGTCTTCCTGGAAATTCAAGTCTCTGTTGGCAGAGGAAGTGGTCTGTGCCCTTAGCCTTGGTACCTGAAGCACCCAGCCCTTGACGCTGAGAGGAAGTGATAACAGGAAGCTGAGTGGGCACCTCAGACTGGCAAATAGCTGCAGGCTTTCCCAGGCCTCCCCCAATGGCCCAACATGAGGCTTCCAGCCCATGCTTCCTTTTTCTCACCCTCAGGCATAGTTTGCTCCCTCTGCCCCCTTTAATTTTGATTTTCATTTATTCTGTACACAGAAGAGGGCGCCAGATCTCATTACAGATGGTTGTGAGCCACCATGTTGTTGCTGGGAATTGAACTCAGGACCTCTGGAAGAACAGTCGGTGCTCTTAACCTCTGAGCCATCTCTCCAGCCCTGATTTTCAGTTTTTTGGTTTTCAAGACGGGTTTCCAGTATGCACCACTGAGCTTGTCTCATAAATGCATTCTCCAGACTAACATCTTCTGAACTAGCAAGTTTGCTTTAAGATCTCTTCCTACTCATTTTAAGCATGTGAGTGTGTGCCTGCATGTATGTATTTACACCACATGTGTGCCTGGCACCCAGAAGAGGGCATCAGATCCCATGGAACTGGATTTACAGATGGTGTGAGCAGCCATGTAGGTGCTGGGACGCAAACGCAGGAACTTTGCAAGAGCAACCAGTGCTCGTACCTATGGAGCCGGCTCTCCCCCACTTCAACCACCTCCCTTAAGATACTGCTCTCTGGCTTCTAAGCCCAGGGGATTTCTTCCTCTTTTTTTATGTTTTCAAGACAGGGTTTCTCGGTGTAACAGCCCTGGCCATCCTTGAACTAGACTGGCCTTGAACTCAGACATCTGCCTGCCTCTGCCTCCCAAGTGCTGGATTTAAAGGCGTGCACCACTGCCTGGCAACCCAGGGAATTTTTATTGTTTAACACAGGGTTTCTCTGTGAAGCTCTTGCTGTCTTGGAACTCACTCTGTAGACCAGGCTGGCTTCGAACTCAGAGATCTGCCTGCCTCTGCCTCTTGAGTGCTGGGATTAAATACGTACACCACATTCCTGTTTTATTTATTTATTTTTTAATTTTATTTAGGGCTGGAGAGTTGGCTCGGGGGTTAAGAGCACTTGTTGCTCTTGCAGAAGACCCAGGCTTGATTTGCAGAACCCATATGATGGTTCACAACCACCTGTAACTCCAGTCCCAGGGGATCTGATGTTCTGGTACCAGGCATTCAGGTGGTGCACATACACATAAAACAATAAAATAAATCTGAAAAGGGCTTTCAGAGGACCTAGGTTCTGTTTTTGTCATCCACAGCAGCTCACAACTGTGGATAACTCCAGCTCCTCTTCTGACCTCTGCAGGTTTCTGCATGCGTGTGGTGTACAGACACACACTCAGGTATACACAAATATTTTTTTAAAGATATATTTGCTTTTATTTTATGTGTGTACTTGTTCTTCCTGCATGTATTGTCTGTGTACCACATGCATACCTGGTGTCCAAGGAGGTCAGAAGAAGTTATAGAATAAGTTATAGTTGGTTGTGAGCTGCCATAGTGGGTGCTGGGAGCCAAATCCAGGGAGCTATCCCATGAGGCCATACAGTTTTAATGAATACAAGCCTGTGTGTGTTTACATGGGTCTGAGCAGCTGTGGACTGAGTGGAACACAGAAAAGCTTTCCAGCTACATCCCTGTTTTATTTTTTTGATAATAGACTTCATAATCCAGTTTTTATATGCTGAGTTGTACTGTATTCACAGCATACTTCATAGGAATGAGCACAGAGGCCTCTCCTGTGGCTGAGGGAATATAGTCTGAGAATCACAAAACTGGCAGTTGTCTGAAGAGTCAGGACTTTCAGTTCTGACAATACAGCAGGGTGAGGCCCTGACAGGCCTCTGAGGGCCTCTGCTTCAGATCCTGAAACTGCAAGATGGAGCAGCTAGGGATGGGGACCCAGGGATCTGTTGGACCAGCAAGGAGGGAGACAAAGTAGAAAAGCTTCACTCTGTAGACACAAAATATTTTTATTTTGACAGCTTTAAGAGTTTGTGAGTGGTGGCCAGTTCCTATTCTCTTCCCTGCTTCCCTTCACCGGCCTGGTCTTTGACTTCTGAACACCTCACTTTAAACGTGGCTGTCAGTGTTAGCCCCCACTCTGATAGGTCCGTCCTCCTGCTGTCTCCCCCTGTTCATTAGCCCAGGGTCTTCTCACAGCGGAAGAAGGCCGAGGCCTGTCCAGACCAGTACCCACCACCTCACTCCTCTATGTGGTGCCTCCTTCAGGCCTATTTCAGTCCCACACCTCAGCACAGGATCCTTTCGGTAGCTAGAACACGGGAACTCTGCTTTTCACTTGGAGGCAAGACAGCGGCTACCCAGAGTGTCTCATAGTCTTGGTGGACCTTGACAAAGAAGCTGAGAAAAAATGGAACAAGATTGGTTTCAAATGGGGTAATTCCAGAAGCGGGTACTGGAGACACAGTGGAAACTCTGGAACTCGGCACCTTGGGCTTCCCCCCTGGTTTAGGTGGGTAGTACTTAGGAGTGGGTTGATGGACAGACTCACCTTGCTCTCTCTGAAGCCCCAGAAACAAGAGTGCAAGAAGGAAGAGAACGCTGGCGCAGATGACTCCGAAGGCTATCCTCTGCTCTGTGGGGAGAGAGCACAGAGGCACGTGCTGAGCCCTCACCCTAGAGCACCACTCCACTTAGGAGGAGCTCTGGTGTGGGTGCTCGTGAATCCTTACTGGAGGCCCTGGGCCCATGCACGCAGCAACCCCCCCCCCCCCCCCACTGTTCCAGACTGTCACATCTGTGCATTACTGTTCTGTCTCATCTCACACCAGGACTGCATTGTTCTGAGACAGGGTCTCCCTGGCATCTGAACTGGCTTTGAACTTGGACCCCTGCTGCACCTTCTAGTGATTATAGGCATGCACCACTATGCCCCTTTCCACCTCGGACATCTGAAAAGGTTTTCAAAAGAGATTGCAGTTGTACTAGCGATGAACAGCAAATAGCTGGGGAACGATGTGAACTGAAACAAAACTTTAGTTTTGGGGAAGCTCATAGTCTGGTGAGCAACCAAATGATGTTTTGGACTCTTGGATACTTTCATTTTGAGGCACATATCCTTTCCTGCTTAAATCTGCAACCTTCTGTGGCCTTTGGGGTGAAGTGCTAGTGTGTGTGGCCTATTGAGATTATAGGGCATACATTTGTGAGGACATTCAGCTTGCCTGCTGGCTACCTTTTCTCTTTTACTATTTACTGGTAGAGAACCTTGAGCAAACTGCTCAGTGTCTGCAGATACCAGCTTTCTCATCTGTAAGGTGATGGTATCTGCAGTCCCAGCTATTGAGGAGGCTGAGTAGGAGGATTGCTTGGGCAGAGGGGTTTGAAGCCTGAATAATAGACCCATTTCCAAGAATAAATAGGTATGATGTGTGACATCATACTCATACTTAAAAGTTGAGTACATTGGGGGTGGAGAGTTGCCTAAGGGGATAAGAGCTCTTGTTGCTCTTATAGAGGACCTGGGGTTCCATTCCTGGCACCCACGTGGTGTAACTCCAGTCCCAGAGGGTCTGATGCTCGCTTCTGGCGTCCATGAACATTGCATGCATGTGGTGCACTTATATTCAGGCAAAACACTCAAACACATCAAATATTGAACTCAATCTAGAGAGCTGAGTTTACAGTGTTTGGTCACATAAATGTGCGGATGTCACTCCCTTGAAATGTCGTCTCTTCTTGCCCTTTCTCTCATACGCCCTCGGCTCTAATCATGTTCCTTAAGTTCTCCCTAGGCTATTGTATAATCTTATTCCACATGGACTGTGCTATGGTCTTCAGGGCTCCCTTCCTGCTGAACTACCTAACTGGGCTCAAGTGCTGTTCTGGGTCTTCTTCCCTGCCTGCCCACTTGTCTCTCCAGCTGTACAAAGCTCCTAGTGGAAAGGAGCAGCACCCCACCCCCAGCCCCTGCACCCCCTCTCCAGCCCAAGCTTATTGTTTGGAGGCTGAGGATTTGTAGTGGTAGAGGTACCACTCTGGAAAAGTAAGTCAAGACTGTGGAGGTTAACAGAACAAGTGCGTGGGCATCAGCACACGGCTGAAGAGGACCTGGAAGCGGAGGAGTCCCCAAGTACGGAGGAAGAGATGGGACACTCCAGTACCTTTGTCAGGGGAAACCCTCCTGCTGACTCGAAGAGGCTCCTCCAGGGAGACGTGGCTAACTTGGCAGATGTAAGTGGCGCCTGTGGGGCCAGGCTCAGCCTTCACGGTGGAAGAGATGCTGTAGGTTCCCATCATGCTTTGCCTGAGGCTGGAGAAGGTGGCACCAGAGACTTGGGCTGGAATTCCACTCAGGTCCTCTCGTATCCATGTCACCACCACATCCAGCGGGTAATAGCCAGAGACACTGCAGATGACGGAGGGTGGCAGTTCCGTGTTTGACAAGTTCAGTTGTACTTTGGGGGGAGCTGGAGAAATGAATGAGGAGTAAGATTGCAGAGGCATCTGATTAGGGCCTGCAGAGGAGCCTGAAGCCTCTCTGAGGGTGAAGGTAGTTTGTGGAGTTGGAAACTTGTCAGTGTTCCAAGGGGTTCGGGTAAGGGTCTACCTGGATGCAAGTCATAAAAGGGTGCACTTTCTGGAAAGTCAGTGACAGGCCAACATGCTTTCTTTCTTTCTTTCTTTTCTTTCTTTCTTTTTTTTTTTTTTAAATAGAGCTAAGAATTCAACCTAGGGTCTTACATGTACTAGCATGTACTTACATGTACTACATGTACTGCCCCCTTGGTTTGCTCCTTATCACCCCTGCAAGCCAGTGATTGCATATTGTGATTGAACAGTTCCCTCTGCCTGCCTTGATAGGCTGCTGCCCCCCAGGAGTATTGGGAGCCTAGTATGAAGGTCCTTGGGCCCACAGGTCTCCAGAGAACCCAGGAACATTAAGCAGCAGATTGTCTTTCCAATGGGAAAGATGAGATACCTGTTCTTCCATCCAGAAAGCTGAGAACTGGAAGTGATCAACAGCCTGGTGATCTGTGTTATCTGTTGGGCCAGGCCTTATCAAGCTCCTACAACCAAGACCAGAGGTGGCCAGTAATCTAAATGACCATGAGAGCCAGAGGCTCCCCCAGGTTCCCACAACCAGGACCAGAGGTGCTAACAGCCCAAATGACCTCTATGCTATCTGTATGGCTGAGGCCAGGCTAGAGCCTTCCCTAAGCCCTTAAGCTAGTGCAGGTAGTCTATCTTTAGAGCCCATCTTCTTGGAAGAAATGACACAGTTTTTGATGTAATTATGGGGGGGTGGTTTATTACACCAGGAAACTTTCCAAATTATACTGTGTTTTAATCTGTTGGGAATAATCTGCTGTGGATATTGCTCTGTATAAATAAAATGCTGTTTGGCCAGTGGCCAGGCAGGAAGCATAGGCGGGACAAGAGAGAAGAGAATTCTGGGTAGTGGAAGGCTGGGTGGAGACGCTGCCAGCCACCACCATGACAAGGAAAATGTGAGGTACAGGTAAGCCACAAGCCACGTGGCAACTTATAGACTAATAGAAATGGATTAATTTAAGATAGAAGAAGTAGATAACAAAAAGCCTGCCACAGCCATACAGTTTGTAAACAATGTAAGTTTCTGTGTGTTTACTTGGTTGGGTCTGAGTGTTTATGGACCTGGCGGGTGAGAGAGATTTGTCCTGACTGGGCCAGGCAGGAAAACTCCAACTACAATAATCTATCTGCCTGATATCAAATTCCCCAAGTCTGATCCAGGTTGACAAAGTCAATGGGAAGTGAGTTTTCATTTTTTTTTTTTTTTTAAAGCTGGGGATGGAACCCAGGGCCTTGTGCTTGCTAGGCAAGCGCTCTACCACTGAGCTAAATCCCCAACCCCTCCTTTTTTTTTTTTTTTAAGATTTATTTATTATGCATTCAGTGTTCTGCCTACATGTGTCCTTGCAGGCCAGAAGATGGCACCAGATTTCATTATGGGTGGTTGTGAGCCACCATGTGGGTGCTGAGAATTGAACTCAGGACCTCTGGAAGAGCAGTCAGTGCTCTTAACCACTAAGCCATCTCTCCAGTTTTCATTTTTACCTCTTCATGGTTAGCTCCCTTGCCTAGACACCTGCAGGGTCCCCCTCAAGGAAGTGGTCTAGGGGACTGAAATTACAGATGGCCAGCCAGGGCTGTAAGATTCTGGACTAGTTATTTCTTGGGGAGAATTATCTTGGTATTCAATGGGACTCCTTATCTGATGCCATCTGGGCCTCTAGGATGAAGATGGTGTTTAGGTTGTGGGAATACATTCTTTCTTTCTGGAAATTCCCTTTGGGTTTGGATTCTAGTCTGGGCAAGACTCCCAATAGGCACCCTTCTCTTCCCTCTGCCAAGACCTTACCTAGGATGTCAAGTGGGATGATTTGTTGAGCTTGGTACAGAGAGGTAGTGATCTGGCAGATGTAGGTCCCCTCATCCTTTACAGTGAGGTTGGGTAAGGTGAGAGAGGCATCCCCCGCCGCATGTAGCTGCTCAGGCTCCAGTGTGGCACCCTTGCGCGTAGCCTGCACCTGCCCTGTCTGCCAGCTGTACACCAGCTGGCCACTGCCTTTATGCTGCAGCCGCCACTCTACGCCAACGAGGTCTAGGCCTGGGGCCATGGAGAGACTGCAGTGCAGGGAGACCGAGGAGCCCAGCAGGCGACGCAGGCTTTGGGTCTCTGATGTCACCTGGAACTCCACTGTGGAGAGAACAAAAGGATGACTTGAGGGCTGTTTCCTCCTCGAGGCCCCATGGCCTCTGAGCCACGGACAGGCAGCTTCTCCAGCCCCCTGCCCCGGACCGCGGAACCGACTGAATTCACTTCCTGTCTAATGGGGCTCTGCGTGGCGCACATGGGCACCTGAACTCATGGTCCTCCTACTTAGGTCTCCAGTGCTGGCGTTGCAGACGAGCACAGCCCCACTCCGCTTACTGTTCAATTCCCCTTCCATGAGGAAAACGCTGGTAAGTCTGTATTGTTGCTAGGAGTAGCCCCCCCCCCCCCCAACCTTGAAATGCTTCTGGGATCATTGTTGATTCCTGAAGCAGGATGGTCTGGACTTTCTGCTGTAACAAGCTATAGCTGTACGTGGGAAGGAACATTTGGGGTGAAGTGTTGTGATACCTACGGTCTAGTCAGTTCAAGGGGAGAAAATGTATCATTTCAGCAGAGGCAGAGAGGAAGTATGACAAGATGAATAACTGGTAAATAGGTCAAGGCTGTGTGGGTGTGTGGTATTTTACCTACTTGTAGGTTGGTTTTTTTTTTTTTTTTTTTTTTTTGTTTTGTTTTGTTTTGTTTTTTTGAGACAGGGTTTCTCTGTGTAGCACTGGCTGTCCTGGAACTCACTCTGTAGAACAGGCTGGCCTCGAACTCTCAGATCCATCTGCCTCTGTCTCCTAAGTGCTGGGATTAGAGGCGTGCACTGCCACAGCTTGGCTTTATTTGTAGGTTTGAATAATCTCAAGAAGGGCAAGGCACTAAGCTACGCAAGGCCTGTGGTAGCTGCTGGACATCTTTTCTGATGTGTCAAGGTTCATTTAAATAGGGCCGTCGAGGCAGTGGGGGTGGTACTGTACTGTTAGTGACTTAGGAGGCATAACAGGATCATAAGTTCAAGGCCTGCTTGTGCACCTTGGTGAGCTCCCCATCTCACAATCAAAACTGAGAAGAGTGTGGTAGACTTGTTAACATGCACAAGGCTCTAGGGTCAGTCCTCAGGACAGGGCAAAATAATAAAGCTTAGTGTTTTAGGGGATCCAGGGATAGGAGAGGAGCCCCCCCATTCACATCTTCTGTGGACCTGCTTGTCTCCTTTTGGAGACAATATTGAACTGGACTCTCCAGACACCTGCCATTATGTTCTCAACTTTTTTGTACCTTGTGGGTGGTGTTAAGTGAGAGAGGGCAAGGACTGGTTTTTTTTAATTAATTAAATATTTTCATTTATTTTGCATCCTGACCACAGTTTCCCCTCCCTCCTCCTCTCCCCCCATCCACTCCTCCGTCTAGTCTCCTCCCATGGGCATCAACAAAGCACATCAAGCTGAAGCAGGCCCCAGCCTCTCCCCGAGGACTGGGGTTTGTTAATAAGAGGTACAGAACACCCTCTGTCTCCCTGTGCTCCGCTGTAATTACCGTCACTGGAAGAAAACACGTGTTTGCCTAACTAAGAGCAGCAACAGCATCTGTAGATGCGTCACCCCATGACAGCCCAGGGAGAGAAGTCATCTCCAGTTTGGAGGAAATACCTGATGATTTTTATATTTTGATCCTTACTCAAGTAAGGATCTCCCAGCATCCCCTGTTCTGGACTCAGGATATGTCTGTGGGGAACCCCAAGAGCACCTACATGATAGAGTATATAGTTCTTCTTTCTATCCTAGCTCTCACAACTAAAAAGAAGAAAGAAGCTTGAGAAAGAGGGAAACTTGGGGCAGCTGAGATGGCACAGTGAGTGAAGGGACTTGCTGCCACGCCTGGTGAACCCACACGGTAGAGAGAGACCCAACGCCACAGTTGTCCTCTGACCTCCACCTGTGTGCTATGGCGCGCGCGCACACACACACACACACACACACACACACACACTCTCTCTCTGTCTCTGTCTCTCTCTCTCAATAAATGTAATACAAATGCAGAATAAACAGGAAGCTTCCTCCAGCCTTGCCCTTGATGTGCTCACCTGCAGTCCTCACAGTACCCTGGGGACTCAGGGGTAGGTTCAGCGCAGGGTGACGGACAGCTCCAGTTGCAGCATCTCCTAGGGTCTTCATCACCATGGAGACGCTGGGGCCCCCTCTAGATACCTGCATGTTGCTGATGAACCAAGTTGCTCCCTCAAAAGTGGCCTCTCGTCTGGCCTGGAGGAAATACTGGGAGATCTCACAGGTCACTGTCTTCCCGCTGCAGTCGGCGTGGAGCAGGGCCTCCGCCTGGGGGATCTGGACCAAGTCCACTGGGGAGAAGGGTGGCACACACACAGAGGTGATGCTGGATGATGCCACCAGGCAGATGGGAAGCAGGCATGGGTGGATGTGATTGGGAACTGGGCTGTCCCCATGGAGGGAGCCTAGGAAGGAAGGCTTTTACCTGAGGCCTCGAAGATAATTGGTGGGTCATCTTTGGCCACTGTGCTCGCTTGGAAATCAGTGATGCCTTCTAGGGAGCCATCATCCAGCACCGGCACCTGCTTCAGCACAAGCAAGGCCTTCTCCCTGCCCCCACTGCTGGCAAAGGCCCCTCGATGCCTGTCTTCTGTCACCAAGAAGCAATCTAAGACTATGTCCGTGGGCTGCCGTCTTTCAGCTGGGGGGGGCTCTGTGGGGAAAGCGAGATCAGCACCTTCTTCCCCCACACTTGCTTGGGTCCTGCTGTCTTGGTGTCCTATCATTTATAAACCCAACTTCTGGGGAGGCACCTGCTACTCAGGCAACTACTCAGTGAATTATTTTAAGTTCTGGATCTGTCCTGGTCAGAGCCCGAGGGATTTATGCTTTTAAATTTTTTGTATTTCAACTGTGGGATACGAGGACATTTCTTGAAAGGAAGTTGCAGTAACAACAACAACAACCACAACAACAACAACAACAACAACAACAACAACCACAAAGGAACAGCCGGGTGTTGGTGGTACATGCCTTTAATCCCAGAGGCCAGCCGGATCTACAGAGTGAGTTCCAGGAAAGGTGCAAAGCTACAGAGAGGAACCCTGTCTCGAAAAACCAAAACCAAACCAAACCAAACCAAACAACGAAGGAACAAATACTGCCGTGGGGGAGAGAGGCTGGGCACTTGCTGTTCCTAGGGCCGCTGACAGCCATTTTCTCATTTCCCAACCTGCCGGAAGTCCTCTGCTTTCTGCCAATGCTGTGAACTCTCTCCTGCTCAGGGAGTCACCTCCCAAGTGATTTCTCAGCCTGGGAAGCCCCTTCTTCTAAGTGGTGGCACCCTGCCCGTTCCACAGAGGAAACCCCTCTTTGTGTGTGTGCATGTGTGTGGTATGGTGTGTGTGGTGTGTGTGTGAGTGTGTGTGTGTGTGTGTGAGTGTGTGTGAGTGTGTGTGTGTGAGTGTGTTTTCAGCTGTAACCCCTCTCCAAATTGGTCCCTCACATCTTAGTGCCACACTCCTCTGCTGGGCTTAGAGGGTAACAGGGAGCTAGCTGTAGCTGTGCTGGGTAGGTGGCTCCCTGGGACTCCCTTAGCTTCCTTCCTCCACCGCCCAGGCAGACTCCGCACTCACCAGTCCCTGCTGCCCCGGAGAGCGCCAAACAGAGCAGCAGACACCAGCGGGGCTCCCAGCCCATGGGGGCTGCTCCCAGGCTCTCCGCCGGCTGCTGGAGAGGCTGCTGGAGATCCCCGGCGGAAGAGAGGGTTCTTTTGAGCACCCCTCACTTGGCTAACCGCTTGTCCTCTGTTTTCTTGCTCTCTCAGCCCGCTTCTCTTTCACTTTCACTTCAACTGTCTTTTGTCGCCTGAAGCCATCAGCGACCAGAGCCCTCCTCACTGTTTGGGGTCCACCCTGCACCCAAGAGTCCCCCAGGGGATCTCAAAACCTGACTTCACCGCGTCATTTTGTTTCCCATCAGCCCTTAGAGACAGCCCGAGAGGGGACGGAGCCAGAAGATAGATCCCTAGTACTCTGGACCCTTCATTCTTTTAGAGCCGTGAAATCCTGTTGGTCTGCCCTGGTGACAACTCCCTGTTCAGGTCCATGACCTCACCGGTGAGATGGGGTGTGGCCTGGCTGTGGGATTGGAGTTTCAGCAGGCTGGAGAACTACAACGTGGAGTTTCACTTTAAACTGTATTTGTAGCCGGGTGGTGGTGGCGCTCACACTTTTAATCCCAGCACTCGGGAGGCAGAGACAGGCGGATCTCTGTGAGTTCGAGGCTAGCCTAGTCTACAGCGCGTGATCCAGGACAGGCACAGAGAAACCGGAGAAACCCTGTCTCCGGGGAAAAAACAAAAACAAAAACAAAACAACAACAAAAACCAACTGTATTTGTGTGTGTGGTGTATATAAACTTGCGGGGTGGGTATGCAGAGCCATGCCTGTGTGTGGAAGGTCAATGAGGACTCTGGGTGTCTTGCTCCATTTCTCCACCTTATTCTTTTGAGATGAGGGTCTCTCTCTGAATCTGGAATTGTTGGGTGGCCAACAAGCGCCAGTGATGTCCTGTCTCCACTCCAACCCCTGCCCTCCTGGCACCCCTAGCCCTTGAGTTACAAGCCCACAGGGCCACGTGGAGTTGTTTTTTCTTCTTTCCTTATGTGTGTGTTGGGTATTTTCCTTTTCTTACAAAGGGTGCTAGAACTCATCCTTCATGCCTTCTTCCCATCCCCCATCTCCCATCCCTCCTCTTTTCTTTGGAAGGGAAACAGACTGTAGAACTTTCACAGCTATTACTGGAGTCCCTGGGCATGATAAGGCCTGGCTCTGGGTTCCAATGCTTGCCTACCCTGAGAGAAAAGGACAGTGTATACAGAACTAGAAAAATGAATTTATTTACAGTTTTAGCTTACACCAAGAGAAAGTCTCTGTCTCTGCTTTGCTCACAGCAGCACCACAGCTGATGGAGAAGATGAGACCGGAGCAGAAGGTATATGTGTCTGTAGATAGTGTCTCCCGTGGCACGTGAGACCTTCCCGCCCCAGGGCCGATACGGGACTTCTGCTGGTGGCCCATTCAAAAGTGTTTTTAAATTTTATTTTTAGTCATGTGTCTGTGTGTCTGTGTGAGTGTATGCTCTGCGTTTGTGGGTGCCAGAGGAGGTCAAAGGTGTCAGATCCCCTGAAATGAGTTACAGGTGGTTTTGAGCCATCTGATGGTACTGGGAATCAAACCCTGGTCCTCCAAAAGAGCAACATGTGCTCTTGACTGCTGAATCATCTCTCCAGCCCTTGGCAGGCCATGTTCATCACCCTCAGCGTGTGATTTTGTCAACTACGGGGCTTCGTTTATAGTAAGTGTGTTTTACAGCTAGAGCCTGGGCCTCCCCAAGCCTGCTGGGCCTCGCACTGGGGACCCTGTTCTTATCACTGTCCGTCTCAGAAGGGTGGGTTCTGATGACGATGGTAGGGGAGATCCCCCTGGACGGTGCCTCAGTGGAAAGGGCCCCGCCCCACCCAGCCTCAAAGGTAGGAAGCAGGCTCCGGTTTCCTGTAGTCTTCCTGGATGGGGATGGCACTGCCCTCCTCCTCCCTGGGGCAGGTGTAAGGACAAGGCTCCTCAGGCACTGCCTGGCTGTCTTCATCTGTGGAAAGACAGTTGGCTGAGTCTTGGTCAGCAGTGGGGAGCGAGGGGAATGAGGTAAGAAGAGAAGAGAAAGCGGGGTGGGGGAGCTAGGGGGGCTGTGGGAAGAACATGGGAAGAGTGAGAGTAGGCTGAGGTTGGGATGGGCTGAGCTGGTGGGCTGGGCAAGGAGGGGAGGCCTGTCTCTTACTTGGCCCATGATTTCTTCTTTGACGGAAGAGCAAGATTCCACCCAGGATGAAGACCAGGAACATGCCGGAGAAGGTCACAAAGATTCGGATACAGTGTGAACTGCACAGGGGCCTTTGGGCTGTGACAGGCAAGGGCACCCAGACGCTTTGTAAGAGGATCTAGCCTTGGACTCCCTCGGCCCAATCCATCCTTTCCCTCACCATCACCCTTGCCCTGCTGGACCAGTCCCCCATCTCCTAATCTCTAACCAGATTATGCTTTCCCCTCCTTTGCCTCCCGCTGTCTGTCTGTCTGTCTCTTTCTCATTTATGTATAGTGAGTGCTTGTGTGTGCTTTCAGAGTCTAGATTGCTCCCTTGAGACAGAGTTCACATCTAAGCTGGAAACTTGGCTGTTTTGGCTAAGGTGACTCTGTCTCTGCTTCTGAATGCCAAGGTCACAAACGACTCTGGTCCTTATCTCATGGTTGCACAGCAAGCACGCTTGTCCACTGAACTTCCTCTGCAGCTCTATACCCCTATCCCTCACTCATGCTTAGGGGCTTCCCACTGGCTGCCCTCTCGGCCTCTCTCCTCTGGACTTTCTCTGAGGGATGGGGATTAGGGAGAAAACTCACATGGCCAGTGGTTATAGAGAGTTGAGGCAGGAAACTGCCTAGTGTGTACAGGCCAGACCGTCCTGGCTTCTGGTATCTCTGGAAGAAAGAGACCGAGTGAATCACAGCAGGAAGTCCACTGCACCCCCAGGATGCACCTGGCTGAAAGCCTGGGATTCTGCCAGAGTGAAAAGGAAGAAGTCAGCCCAGAACCTAGCTGGGAGTAAGTGCAGAGTGGACAGTGCTAGGTAGGCTGGCCCACTGTCCCCAACAGTCTGGACAAGGGGCAGCCTGCTACATACCTTGGGCATAAGGTAAGTGGGTGGGTGGTGGATGTGGGCCTGGAGCCTCAGACTGCTGCATGGTCAGCGCAGGGGTTAGAGGAGGGTCACACTCCGTACATTCCTGGTCCCTGCATTGCCAGCCCTGGGAGCAGGTGCACTCGGCATTGGCAGCAACTGTGCAGTTTCGAGTGAGAAGACCTTGGGAGGAGAGGGCAGGGCCAGGAGAAACGGGATACAGCAGGCCCTTAGGGACCCGAGGTGTCCACTTGCCCCTGACCCTCACTGGAGACCTACTTACTCAAAGGCTATGGATCTCCCTGTCCACCCCTCCCCCCTCACTGCTGCCTGCTGCCTTGCTATTGTTTTTGAAGAATGGTTGACAGAAAATTCACGGGCTGAGAAACAGAAACTGAAAGGAGAGGACTGTATAATTTTCTTTCCTACTCACTGCTACTTTAAAGCTTTTATTGGCATATTATATACTTCTGTGGAGATACACACATCGTAAGTACAAAGCTTAAGATTCAGTACAGGAGACAGAGCGATGGCTCGGCAGGTACCCGATGCCAAACCTGACGGCCTGAGTCCAGTCTTTGCGACCCACATGTTGGAAGAAGAGAACTGGCCCCTGCAAGTTTCCTCTGAATTCCACCAGCAAACTGTGGCTAGCATGCACTCCTCTCACACAAGTAAACAAATAAATGTAATTTAAAAGTTAAAAAACATTGCCAGGTGTGGTTGTGCACACCTTTAACCCCACCCAGCACTCGGGAGGTAGAGGCAGGCGTGTGGGGCCAACTGGGTGTGAGTTCCAGGACAGCCAGGGCTACATAGCGATGTCCTGCCTCAAAAAATAAATAAAAAGTACAAATTAGACTCACAGGTGTAACCAGGAGCACATTAAGGAACAGCAGGTAACCAACACTGTCCCCCTTGTCCTCTTCCGGGAACTAAGCTCTCACAAAGTGGCCATCACTATGACTTCTGCCACCACAAAACAAGTGTGCTCGTATCTCTGCTGTGTGAATGGAATCAAGCAGTGTGACCTCATTCCTGCCTGGCTTCTTTTACTTAACCCTTTGTGAATTTCACCTATGCCGTTGGCTCTAACTGCAGATCATCCTTTCTCATGACTGTATAATATTCCATTGAATGGATATACCACCAGGCATGTATCCATTCATTCTTCTGCCAGTGGACACTTGAGGAGTCTCTAGTTTTTAGCCATTAGGAAGCGTCCCTATGATTCCTGGTATGTTTTAAACTTTACCAGAAACTAACTTGATTGTAGGCATCTATTACCCTTAAAATAGAAAATTTAGTCTAGTGTAGGGACCAGTGCTGGGAGCTGCAATCAGTTATACCAGGGGCAGGGTGCTATGCTGGACTTGTAGGCTGTTGGGGTTGAGGAGGAAAGTGACTCCCTAGAGGCAACAGCCTCTGGATGTGAGACAACACTCCTGGGGGTCCTAAAGGTAGGAGAGGGATGGAGAAACAGCAGATGGCCAAGACCTGCATCAACTCTAACACGTTTCTTTTGCTCATGGCTTGTTAGGACGGAAAGAAGGACAATTTCTCTATGGTCCTATGGCTTCTTTTCTGAATTCTGATCAAGTTGCTATGAGAACTTAGTTTCCTTGTGGCCAGTCAGGAATTGTGAGCCAGCCTGGACCAGGATCTTCTCAGGAAGAGTAAGAGAAGCCTGGGGGACTGCGGTGGTGGTGGTGGTGGTGGTGGTGGTGGGGTGAGGATGGGGTGAGGGTGGGGCGTGGTGAAAGCAAAGCTGGGCTGGGCTGCTGACAGGTGGACGAAGTGCTGTTGTCTTTGGTTGGGAGCACCAAGGACCTAGGGGTCCTTATTGTACCTGAACTGAGCATAAATTCCCCATCTTAAAGATGTGGGCATGGGGTCTAGCAAAGGCCAGACCCAGTGGGCCTGCGCCCTGTTGCCTTGCTCTGGCTGCCTGATACCTGGGGTGAGGCTGAGCCCCACGGACAAAGGTGATGGACCAGTCTGGAACACAGTGAAGGTTGAGGGCAGACCGGCTGTCAGCACAAGGTCTTTTGACAGGGCTACAGAGTGAGCGAGCCAGGAGCTTCGACTAAGGAATCCCCAACCCTGCGTAGGCTGCTGCCAGGGAGAGAGAATCTTATTTCTAAGTTGCCTCAGGAATATTTCTGTTGCTTTGATGGGCATGGTGGCACATGCCTTTAATCCCAGACTTTAGGAGACAGATAAATCTCTAAAGGAGGCCAGTTTGGTCTAGATATCGCTCCAGGCCAGCCTAGGCTACACAGAGAAAACTTGTCTCAAAAAAAAACCAAAACCAAGCAAGCAACAGCAACAGCAACAACAAAATGATGTTGCTTTTATTATGCTTTTGTTTTCCTTGGTGTATAAAAATATGGAATGTTTCATGAATCTGTGTGGCATCCTTGCATACAGCCATGTTCATCTTCGTTATATCTTCCCAGTTTTAGTGTCTGTGCTGCCTAAGGGAGCCCTTGATTATGACTAATATCCTTTAATGCTGTGCTGAGGATTTGATAAGGATCAATCAAGCCCAACCACTGAGTTGTGGAAAAAACTTTTTTTTTTTTTTTTTTTTTTTTTTAGACAGTGTTTCTCTGTGTGTCTCTGGCTGTCTTAGAACTAGCTACATAGACCAGGCTGGCTTCAAACTCACAAAGAGCCACCTCCCTTTGGAGCTCTAGGCTTAAAGTTGTGAGCCACCATGCCTGGCCCATTCTTTTTTTTTTTTTTAAAGAATATAATATTAAGCTGGGTGGTGTTGGCACACACCTTTAGTCCTAGCACTCAGGAGGCAGAGGCTGGTAGATCTTTGTGAGTTCGAGGCCGGCCTGGACTACAAAGTGAGTTCCAGGACAGCCAGGGCTGCTCAGAGAAACCCTGTCTTGAAAAGCAAACAAACAAAGCATATCAAAAGACAATTTAGTGAAGCCACATGGTTAAGTCACAACTAAGTCTCATTGGGATATAGAAAAAAACCTTTTACTTATATGAAACTTTAAACACTTGGAAAAGTAACTCTGTTTGATTTAGGCACAGTGTAATATTTCTGCAGGAATTATCTGAAATTCCCACAGACCAGGCTTTTGTTGTTATATCTGCCTCACTGTAACCATCTGGGATGGTCCTGTAAGTTGCTGTTGCCTCTGCTTTCCAGAACGTATTCTCTTCTAATGTTATTAAAATCCATTTCTACTTCCTACAGATTTTTTCAACAACAATTAATTTTTTTCTACATGTGAAAAAGTGTCTCACTGGCAACCATTATTTCAAAGGGGCCTCTTGAAAGTGTGCTGTTCTAGTGTATGATAGACAGACTTCCTGAGTCCCCAACAGAGGAAGGGAGATGACAGCAGAGTTTGAAAACAAAGCTGTAGATCTCTTACCTCTTCATTTGCAAAAAGTAAAAATTTATTAATAGCAAGGACAGATTTATTTGCTTTCTCCTCAAAATGGCTTTTGTGCAAAAAAGTTGCTACTCCTGATTTCTGGTGTCATTTCCTAACTCCCAAGTTTTGAACGACTGGCCTGCAAATGTTTGTCCACTGCAGGAACACGGGAACACACGTAGTTCATTGGCTGGAAGTGGCTTTTCTGGGACCTGGTCTTCTGGAACTATCCCCACTTAAATGATTTTTTTTCACTTTTTCCTTCCTTCCTTCCTTTCTTCCTTCCTTCCTTCCTTCCTTCCTTCCTTCCTTCCTTCCTTCCTCCCTCCCTCCCTCCCTCCCTCCCTCCCTCCCTCCCTCCCTTCCTTCTTTCTTTCTTTCTCTCTTTCTCTTTTTCTTTCTTTTTACTTTTTTCCAACACAGGGTCTTTGTGTATTGGAATTCCAATACAGCTCTGGCTGTCCCGGAACTTGCTTTGTAGAACAGACTGGCCTCAAACTCACAGAGATCTGCCTTCCTCTGCCTCTGCCTTCTGGGAGCTGGGATTAAAGGTGTGTGACACCATCCAAGGCAAATTAAATTTTTCCATTTCTGTGTGTACTCACACCCACATATGAGCTTGGAGGACAACTTACAAGTTGGTTCTTTCCTTCTTCTACCATGTGGCCCAGAAAATGAACTCAGGTTGCCAGGCTTGGTGGCAAGTATCTTTGCCTACTAAACCATCTTGTTGGTTGGCTTTTTTTTTTTTGAGATAGGGTCAGGCTGGCCTTGAACTCCCATGATCAAGTGATCCTCCTCCAGCCTCCACCTGCCCTTCCTTGTGGTTGGGATTATGGGTATGTGCCACTGCACCTGGCAATATCACCCTTTTTATTGTCCGAATCCTATCTACAGAGTCCTTCTCACTGATCCTTCAACTCTGCATATCTTCCACAAAATGCTGGATAGAGAGGCACACCATGCTCCAGCATTGGCTCCGTTTTTCATGAGCCTTGAAGCTGGGGAAGCTCTCTGACTCCAACCCTTCTGGCTTCTCCACACCAGCTCCACCAGCCTTGCAGCCCCGGATTTGCCCGGTGTCACGTTTGGCACACCCTGCCCCTCTTACCTGAGTTACAATGCCTGCAGCTCTCGCAGTGGGGACGGGTGTGGTAGTCTGGAGAGAAGGAGATGCCTGGTATGCACCGGTCACACAGGGCAGCTGTTCTGTTCCGACTACAGTCATTCACAAAGAAAGTGCCTGCGAGCGGAGGGTCCAGAATCAAGGCCCAGGCAAGGTGCTTCCTCCAGGGCTGCCTGACTTGGCTTGAGCTCAGTCTTAGCCCACACATCTCCCTTCATCTTCAGTGACATCTCCCCAGCCCTGCTGAGGTCCATCCTTACCTGGCTCACACATCTGGCAGCACAGTCCTCCCCGAGTCCAGTAATGTCTGGCTGGACAGCTCTTGGAAGCTGGGGCAGCTGAGAGTCCTACCAAGGTCCCCAGCAGGCAGAGCCAGTAGGGAGGTGGCCAAGCCATGGCTCCTGCCTAGGGAGATGTTTCCTGAGCCCCAGCTACTGGTGCATCGGCACTGGTGCCTCCTCTGTGCTCTGGGCAGCAGCCGCAGTGCCTCCCCTTGTGGGGGTGAGCCAATCTCTGATGGCAGTTGTGGCTGGGTTTTTTTTTTTTGTGTGTGTGTGTGTGTGTTTTTCTCACAGCAGCCTCCCCCCCCCCCCCCTTTTCTTTTCCGCACTCTAAGAGACTGAAGGGGCAAACCCAGCCCTGCTGTTCTTTGCAGACATGTGCCCTCCTTGGCCTCCACCACCCTCGCTTGAGAAGCCAGCCAGCAGCTGACCCATCTGCATAGGCTGCTTTTGCAGAAGAGGGTTCTGCATCTGCGTGCAGCTGCCTGTCTTGTTCACAGGGCTGGACATTAGATGCCCTCATCTGCTCCTGGCTTGTCTCCTCTCTCACATCCCTTTCAGAGATGGCCAGTTTAAAGGAATGAAGGGGGCAGACTGCAGGCTACTTCTGAAGTTCGTGGGGTCAGACTGGTGTTCAGACTCTGCATAAAACTAGTGCCATAAAACACCCCATTACAGGTGGGGTGACACAACTGAACGTGACATAGTTTTGGGAGATGGGCTTGTTTATCCCAGGACAGCCTCAAATTTGCTTTGTTGCTGAGGATGGCTTTGAAATTCTGAGTGCTGCTGATGTTACAGGGCTGTGCCACCACACCAGGTTTATGTGGTGCTAAGGATTGAACCTAAGGCTTTTTGCATCCTGGGCAAACACTACTATCTGAGCAATATCCCCAGCCCTGAACATGACACACATGCAGCAACAGCAAAGCCATTGCATGTAGAGAGGGGATGAGTCATGACGACCACCAGCCTTGCCTAACTGAGATTTGGTTTTATGACCACAAGCTATTCCAGCATTGCTTGTAATTAAAGGTCAAGAGGTAGCCCTGTGTCTCTTAACCGTGCTATAAGATCACCCTGTAATCCTTGTGTGTGTGCATGTGTGTACAGGTGCTCATGTGTATGCATGTGTGTAGAGGTCTAGAGACAGCCTTGGTTTCATTCCTCAGGCACATTTACTGTAATCATCATATCATCATCATATCATATCATATCATCATATCATATCATATCATCATCATCATCATATCATCATCATCATCATCATATCATCATCATATCATCATCATCATCATATCATCATCATATCATCATCATCATCATATCATAATAATCATCATCATCATCATATCATATCATATCATATCATATCATATCATCATCATCATATCATATCATCATCATATCATATCATATCATCATATCATATCATATCATCATCATCATCATATCATATCATCATCATATCATATCATATCATAATAATCATCATATCATCATCATCATCATATCATCATCATCATCATATCATCATCATCATCATATCATCATCATCATCATATCATCATATCATCATCATCATCATATCATCATCATCATCATCATCATCATCATCATCATATCATATCATCATCATCATCATCATCATATCATCATCACCATCATCATCATCATATCATCATATCATCATCACCTCATCATCATCATCATCATCATCATATCATCATCACCATCATCATCATCATCATCATCATCATATCATCATATCATCATCACCATCATCATCATCATTATCATATCATCATCATCATATCATCATATCATCATCATCATCATCATCATCATCATCTTGAGGTAGGGTTTCTCACTGGCCAGTAGAGGAGGCTGGCTGACCAGTAAACCAGCAAACCCTGGCTCTTCCTGTTCCCACTCTTCCAACACTTCGATGAATACAGGCTGCCAAACCCAGCCTTTTTAAAAACATGGGATCTGGAGATCAAACTCAGGTCTTTGTGCTTTCCTGCCGAGCTGTCAATCCAGCCAGATTTCCTTTCCTCTTTATGGCAGCCTGTGACACAGATGTGACCTGCTGCCCATCAAGACCTTGCCAACTCTCCTGCTTGACTTAATCCCATTTATGACCCTTCCTTCCTGCTTCTGGCTGGGCTGGTCACTGATGTCCTCAGGCACCTGAACCATCACCCCTCATGGCCCAGGGCACCTGGGAGTAAAGGTGGGGTCCTGTATGGGCCATCTTAAGCCTGCTGACTAGCTCCTCTGGGAAATCGGATTTGAGGATGCTGAAGTCTCTGCACTTGAGTTGTATGGACCGTTGAACTCCCCCACTCTTTCGCTGGTGGTTTATCTCAAGCACACTTCTCATTTGGGGGCTTCACGCTGTTTCCACCCTGCCGGTGAAATGTCACAACCCTGTGGTCGCACCTGGGGGATGTTAGATCTGTTTCTCTATCTTGTGCTTCAGTTTCCTGTCTCTTCATTTTTTCCACCCTCCTTCCCCCCCCCCCCTGCCACCCCCAGCCCTTCAAGAGTCCACTCAAGCCCAGGAGCCACAGTGTGTTATGGTTTATAGAATTGTTCAAGGGAAACTACCCTCCGCCATGTGCCCATCACAGACCAAGACAACTCTGGGACTGGAGAATTTGATTCCTCATTCCCAGGCTCCAATAGCTTCACCTTTAATCATAAATCTTAAGGCAAGTGTGATGGGGGAGGGTAGCTGATAGCTGGCCTGCAGGAGTAGATGTGACCCTGGCATTGAGGAAGTCCAGAGAGAAAGTTGCTGCAAGGGGGCTTCAAGTGCACCGAGAACTCCACATCCTGACCAGCCCCATGCACTGCTTGCTTACTTGAGGTTTCCATTCCTAGAATCAAAGGCTGCCTTCCTCTTCTGCTTACTCTTCCACAAGGGCCAGGGCAGGAGCGGGGCCTGCCTGGCTCTCCTGGAGCACCCCTGGTATCATGCTTTGATGTGGTGTCCCCCAAAAGGTCATAGCAGTGGTGCTATTGAAAGGTAAGCTAGCTTCATCTGCAGAGTTCTCCCTTGAGGAGTTCCTGACTAAATAGGAAGTGGGACGAGTCAGAGTTAGTGACTCACTGGGATCAAGCCTATGAAGGGTGTATCTTGTCCTCAGGCCCTTCCTTCCTCTCTCTGTGTCTCTCTACTTTCTAGCTGCCATGAAGTGAGTAGTTTTACTCTGCCACACCCTTTCACCATAAAGTACCATTTCACAACAGGCCTAGAAACAATGGTACCAGCCAGTCATGGGTTGACATCTCTGAGACTGTGAGCCAAAAACAAGTCCTTTCTCCTTTGAAGTTGTTTGCTCAAGTATTTTGCCACAACCATGAAAACCAGCACACCACCTTTCATCTCCATATTCTTTTTTTTTTTTTTTTTCCGAGACAGGGTTTCTCTGTGTAGCTTTGCGCCTTTCCTGGAACTCACTTTGTAGACCAGGCTGGCCTCGAACTCACAGAGATCCGCCTGCCTCTGCCTCCTGAGTTCTGGGATTAAAGGCGTGCACCACCAACGCCCTGCTCCATATTCTTTTTATCCCATAAAACTGGAACTCTGAAGCTGGACATGATCGTGCATCTCTGTCTATAGTTCTAGGTCCTTGGGAGACTGAGTGAGAGGATCATTTGAGTCCAGGAGTTCTAGACCATTCTGACCAAAATAGTGAGACCCTGTCTCTCTCTCACATACACATGCATACAAGATAAACCAAAACTCAATACTGACTAAACCATAATGCCCCAATTTTCCCTTTCCTTAGTTCTTCATATACTTATCGATATTTATGTTTCTTCTTTGGAGAAATGTTTTATTAGGTCTTTTGCTTATAGTTTTTGTTTTGTTTTTTTCCGAGACAGGGTTTCTCTGTAGCTTTGGAGCCTGTCCTGGACTAGCTCTGTAGACCAGGCTGGCCTCGAACTCACAGAGATCCACCTGCCTCTGCCTCCCGAGTGCTGGGATTACAGGCGTGAGCCACTACTGCCTGGCTTTGCTTATATTTTAATCATTTTTATTTTATTGTTTTAGATACTAATCTTTTATTGGAAGTATGCTTTTGAAAATATTTTTAGTAACTTAAAAGTAATTTAAAAATTAAAAATAATTAATTTTTTTAATGTGTATGAATGCTTTTTTTTCTTTCCCTGGCAGGAATGAAGATATTCTTTGTATACAGAAATATTCCAAAAATGGTCTCCAAGAAACTGGAATTTCCCCAGGAATTTCATACTGGAAGAAGGAAAAGGCTGAAGCTTGTACCAGCCAGAGGAGGACCTTGCCTCTCAGTGTTGCCTCTCAGAGAACCAAATATGTTAGATGGAAAAGGTCAGTTCAAATCACTGTCCAATCAAAGTTGCTCCTCACTGGGATGCTTCTCTTGCATCATCAGATGGAACCACACGTCACCGTGTGGTTTTCTCCCTCTCTCTCTCTCTCATTTGTTTTGAGACAGGGTTTCTCTATGTAGCCCTGGCTGTCCTTGAACTCACTGTGTAGACCAGGCTGGCTTCGATCCAGAGATCTGCCTGTCTTTCCTCGCCAGTGCTGGAATTAAAGGTGTGTGCAGTCACGCTGGGCGTATCTTAGTGGTTTCTATGTGGAAATGGAAGAGTGGTCACAGGAGGACTCATCCCAACATCGCTGATTTGGAAGATGAAAGATGAAGTCTGTGAGCCTCAGGATGTCCAGAAAAAAAGAACTAATTGCCACCCAGTGACCCTGGTTGGAACAAGCCAAGAGAGACCCATTTTGTCCTGTTTTGCTATGGTGTAGGCTGAAGTCAGGGTCACACACATGCTGGGCAAGTGTTCTGCCATTGAGCTACATCCCTGGCCTGATGCCTAGTTTAGGCTTCTAGCGCTGGAGGCAGGAGCTGATGCAGACGTCATAGAGGAACACTGCTTACTGGCTTGCTCAGCCTGCTTATTTATACAGCCTAGAACTACCTGTCTGGGCATGGGGATGGCACTGCCTACAGTGTGCTGGGCCCTTCTACATCAGTTAGCAATCAAGAAAATGCCCACAGACATTCTCACGGACTAATCTGATGGAGAATTTTTTGTGGTTGTTGTTGTTTTCAAGACAGGGTTTCTCTGTATCTGTCCCAGAACTCGCTTTGTAGACCAGACTGGCCTCAAACTCACTGAGATCCACCTGCCTCTGCCTCCCAAGGCATGCGCCACCACCACCTGGTGATAGAAGATTCTTTAATTGAAGCTCCCTCTTCCCAGATAAATCAAGTTGAAGACTAACATTAGCCATCACAGTGACAGAGTTCTTACTTAACATGTTCAGAACACCGGGCTCCATTCAGGTTGCTCACCCCAGAAGCTAGAAAGCTGCTACACTTAAATAATTTGGCAAGGGCACTTTTTTTCACTTAAGTTGGTCATTAAAACCAAATACTCGAACTTAGAGCCAAATCTACTAATCATAGTATAGAAAGTATTGTGGTAAGAGTTTTAAAATAGAATGAAATCCACTGAATCTCATTGCTCTAACTAAATATATTAGTATTAGTATTGTTTTTTCAAATTGTATAGAATGTTGGTATATATTGATATTTTAGTGACAACAAATCTTTTATATTGCAAACAAGCAAACGTTTTATCTTTATTCTTTTTCCCGTAGTTACCTTATCCTTATGTTTTTGTACTCTGATCATGTAATTTTATCTTGCTTTTTAATGTCTCTCTATATTTATATAGAATTTGTATTTGAATATGCAAATCTGTGAGTCTAGTTTAACAAAAAATGTATATTTGGAGCTATATAGTGAAAATTATTTTATAAATGTGGCACAAGACCAAAAATGCTCAGAAAAATCAAGCTGGAACTAATCTGAAAACTTTCTCCCTGCTGGCTTTCACAGTGCCAGGAGGTGCCATGCAGCCCTCTGCAGGGAAGACCACCATCATGGCACTGGCCAGAGGTGACTATTGAATGCTGCAATACTGACCTGCCTGGCAAGGTGTTGGCCACTGGTGTAATAGTACTGTGAAGGTTATCGGGCTAACCAGCCAATTTCTGATTTGATTTGAGGCCTTTTTCACAAGAGGTCTGGAGGTCGCGTGGATCTGGAAGTCACAGGCTTTATGGGACAGCCTACCGCTGTTTCACTAACGCTGCCTTCTAATCTACAAATGTACGTTTATACCCATTAATCAGTCCTTATCTCAGTTTGCTTTCTATTGCGGTAAAGACAGTGACCAAAAGCTACCTGGGAAGAAGTAATAAAGCCTTATTTTCCATAGGACTCGACATTTCTTTCTGATTTTAGTTGTGATTTTTTTAAAGATAAGGACCATAGGCATGTACTACCACACTCAGTTTATGCCGAATATCAAATCTAGCACTGAGTACATTCTAGGGAATAATTCATAACTGAGCTACATATGTCCCTTATGTTCCTTTCTTTCTGTAGAGCTGAACCCCTATGTGAAAGAATGTACACAGCATCTCAGGATGTTTCTTGTGGGAGCTGAAGTCACATCTTTTGGGTGACTTCTTTGTGGTTTTCTCTCTCACTTTCTGTCATAGGGCCTGTCGACGCTCCGGGTTTCACGGGACACGTGGTTTAGAGAGTTAATTCTGAGGTGAAGCTGATCTATGAAATTAGACATGCGAATCGATGTGTGTACGGCTCACGTGCTGAGTATTGAGGTTTTTAGTCTGTCTGGGAAGATTAGGACCAGTAAAGCACATCCTCAAGGGTGCTGAGCGAGAGACCAAGTGATGAGCGGGAGATGTGGCTGTCAAGGGAGCAGTCTTGACCTGGAACTGAGGAGTGTCCTGCAGCTCCTGTGTCGGAAGATCCTGGGGCTGGTGGTGAGGTTGACTTTCAGGACGAGATAGGAGTGCTGCAAATGTTTCTCACCATTCATGACCTGACTCATCTCTGCTGTGTCCCAGAACCTCTGAATTGAGGCTGGTAAATACTGACCTTCCGCTCCTACTCCTGGCTGGCAAGGGTGAGAACTGACCGATGCTCTTCTTCATGGTGCGGATCCTAGAGAGACAGTCTTCTTTCCAATCTGGACACCAGGCCTCCCGAGGCTGACGTGCCTACGAAAAGCTCCTGTCTTCCTGGGCTGAGCAGTCAAAGATCCTTGATTAGCAGAACTGGACAGAGTTATTTACAGTATCTGAACCACTGGCTATGTTTAAAATATGCATAGTGTCACCACCTTAACTATTTCTAAGTGTATAGCTGTAAATATGTTCATTTATTTATTTTTATTTAGACAGGGTCTCACTACGTAGCCCTGGATGGCCTGGAACTCATCATGTAGACCAGGCTGGCCTTGAACTAACAGAGATCATCCCAAGTGCTGGGACTAAAAGTATGGGTCAATCATGCCAGATATCACATTGTATACTTCAGTTGAGGCAGTCAGTTGAGACTGGATTCTTGTCTAACCCTTGGTACAAGAATGGAGTGGGCAGACAGCAAATCAGAGTCACTTTATTATCAGTCCTTCTGGACGTTTCAGGGTTAAATGGGGTAAAACAGCTTACAGCAGATCACACCATGAGATTTAAGTGATGCTAGGTTCCAGGCAAGCATCCCGGAAATACTACATACAAAGCTCTCGAAGGTGTGGGGGCGGGTGCCAATCAAGAGCCAGCCTCACAGAGTAAGTCTGCAGCTCTCAGACGTTTGTGGTCTGGTGTCTGTGGGCTAGAAACTGCTACAGGACTTCCTATCGTCTGCCAAAGCCGGGAGTCTAGGAGGCAGAGGTAGGAATGAGTTCGGGAGGCTAGCTTGAACTAGCTTTCTCCTCCGAATCTAACTCACTCTCTGTTCTGAAGCCCAGATTTGTAGGGGGGCCCGGTAGGCTGAGTATGGGCATGGAAATAGAGAGAAAACTGGAACCAACCATGAAGGAGGTAGTCAAATCTGATAAAGGAGGGAGAACCTGAGCCCCCCAAAAGTTGCTACAAGTTCACGATGAGGTGTGCGAGTCTGTCTCTGGTGTCAATATCCCCATCAGTTCTGGTGGTCCCCACAGGCCTGCCGCCACTTGTCTGCTTCCTTTAGCAGGGTGTGCTTTGTGGCTGTTCCTCCTGTGCTATGGGTTACTAACTGTGTGTTTCCTGGGATGTGAGGAAGCTTTGTACTCGGGTCTCCACATGCCCCTAAGAAAACCACAGGTCTGTAAGTAAACATGTCAAAAGCAGCAAGTTTAGAGATACTGAGTGAAAGAACAAGCCAGGGCCAGTGAGATGGCCTCCCTGGCTAGGGTGGTTGCAGAACAAGCATGACAACTAGAGTTTGATCCCCAGGATCCATGGTCGAAGAAGAGAGCCCACTTCCAAAAGTTGTGCTCTGGTATGCCTGTGCTCACACATACAGAACACACACACACACATATGCAAATAAATAATAAAACTAAATAAAATTAAAAGATCAAAAGCTATTGCTTGGGAGGCCATAACCCTAGAGGGAGCCTGCTGCAGGTTGTCAAACTGCTGAATAACTGTGAATTTTTATGATCATACACGTGGAATGGGTTGCTGATGGTCTCAACGTTGGCCACAGAAACTTCTTTTTGCAGTGGGCAGCAGTTAATGCCGAGACTTGGAAGTGGTCAGAGTGCAGAGAATGAGTGACTGTGGAGAGTTCAACCCTAAATGAGACAGTAAAATCACCTCTCCCCCAGAGGAGAACACCATGGAAGAGGAGACGGAAAGAATGTAAGAGCTAGAGATGGGGAGGAGCATTATGAAATGTTCTCTTCTGGACGTGGCATGGTGTCTTACTGTTCTGCTGTGAAGAGACACCATGACCAAGGCAACTGTGGTAGTTTGAATGTCATTGGCCCCCATAAGCTCATAGGGGCATTATTAGAAAGCATGGCTTTGTTGGGGTAGGCATGGTCTTTTTGGAGGAAGTATGTCACTATGGGGGTGGCTTTGAGGTCTCCTTTGCTCAAGCTTTGTTCACTGTGACACTCAGACCACTTCCTGTGGTCTGTGGATCAAGATATAGAACTGTCAGCTCCTTCTCCAGCACCATGTCTGCCTTCACGCCACCATGTTACACCATGATGATAAAGGACTAAACCTCTAAAAATGTAAGCCACCCCAATGAAATATTTTCCCTTATAAGAGTCATGGTGTCTCTTCCCAGCAACAGAAACCCTAACTAAGATAGCAACTCTTACAAAATAAAGTGTTTAGTTGGGGTCTTGCTTACAGTTTTAGAAGGTTAGTCCAGGACCATCATGGTGGGAAGCAGATAGGCATAGCATTGGAGTAGTAGCTTAGAGCTTTACATCCTGATCCATAGGCATTAGAGGGAGGGAGGAAGGGAGGAAGGGAGAGACAGACAGACAGACAGACAGACAGACAGACTGGGCCTGGTGTGGGCTTTTGAGACCCCAAAGCCCACCTTTAGTGACACACTTCCTCCAACAAGGCCACACTTACTCAACAAAGCCATAATCTTTTCAATCCTTCTCAAGCAGTTCCACTCCCTAGTGACTAAGCATTCTGGGGTGGGGGAACACATTCTCAATCAAACCACTACACACGGTCTTTGTGCCTGTGCACTCACTGTGCAAGATCACACCTATAAGACTAGTCAACACTCCAGTAGGTAGCACTAACTGGGCTCAGTGGTTTTAAAAAAAAAACAAAAAAAGGAGAAAAGAAGGACATGAAAGTGTGTGTGTGTTGGGAAGTGCAAGAAGATGTAGTTGGGATAGAAATGATCAAGATACATTGTATATTTTATTAAACAAATAATTTAAAAAGATATTCTTTGAAAATGTAAAGTTATAGCCGGGCGGTGGTGGCACACGCCTGTAATCCCAGTACTCGGGAGGCAGAGGCAGGTGGATCTCTGTGAGTTCAAGGCCAGCCTGGTCTACAACGTGAGTTCCAGGACAGCCTCCAAAGCTACAGAGAAACCCTGTCTTGAAAGCAAACAAACAAACAAACAAACAAACAAATGTAAAGTTATTTATTATTTGTATGAATGTTTGGCCTGCATCTATGTTTGTGCGTCACATGCATACCTGGTATGCTTGGATCCAGAAGAGAGTGTCTGTCCCCTGGAACTGAATTATGGATGGTTGTGAGCTGCTATAGAAATGCTGAAAATCATCTGGGCGATGGTGGTACACATCTTTAATCTCAGCACTGGGGTGGAAGAGGCAGTCGGATCTCTGAGTTCAAGGCCAGCCTGGTCTACAAAGAGAGTTCCATGACAGCTAGGGATACACAGAGAAACACTGTCTCAAAAAACCAAAACCACAACAAACATACAAAAAACAAAACACAAAAACCAAAAACATGAGTTGGGGATTTAGCTCAGTGGTAGAGTGCTTGCCTAGCAAGCGCAAGGCCCTGGGTTTGATCCTCAGCTCAAAAAAACAAAAAACAAACCAAAACCAAACCAAACCAAAACAAAACAAAACCAAAACTAAACCAAACACCAACCAACTAACCAAACAAAAAACCAAAAACAAGATAAACAAACCAAACCAGTAATAGAAAAGTCTTTTCTTTCATTGGTCTAGTGTCCCAGCCTGCCAGCTGGGGTTCAAGGGTCCCAGCACACTGTGTCCTTCTTGTCAGGAATGACACACGGCATGTACTCTTCTGGATTCCTTTAGAAATCCAGTTTTGTGTCCCGCAGTTCATGTCGCTTTATACCCAGAGTGACTCATTTTGTCAGAGAATGTTTGTAGACCCCCTTTCTCTCTTTTCCTTTCTTCTTTCTTTCTTTTTCTTTTCTGCAGTGGAAGCTAGGCCCAAGACCTGCTGAGTCACAGGCTGTGCACCTCTCTGGACGGAGGCTGGCTGTACCAGTTCCTGCTCCTACCATCTGCACAGTAACAGCACTCGGTGTCCCTCGACTTTCTGTATTAAAGCCCTTCCTGGCAGCTTAACTGGAGGAAAATGCTGTCTTGGTGCACATTCTTGTGACGGGGAGGCTGTTTGTGGCTCCTGTGCTGTGACTGATGTCTTTCTATCCTTGGGTCACTGTGAGTATTCTGAGGTCCACTTCTGGGTCTTTCTCCACAGAAGTCCTGTTCTGTTGCAGGGAGCAGGGCCTCTGTCAGTCATGTGGATGGCTTCTGGTGTCTGCTGTCTGCTCTGGGTCTGCAACATGTCTCTTCTGGGCAAAGGACTCTTCCTTTTGCTCTGTTAGCAACCACACGAGGCGTCAGCCCTGTTTGGTTGGTGCGTTCCTTTACCTCACTTGTTAGGTGACAGCTGGGGCTTGGGTGGCTCCCAGACCTACTTCAGCACTTGACACCTTCCCTAGGACTGTGCCAACTTCCAGTTCAGATGGAAGGGCTCGTGTGTGTGTGTGTGTGTGTGTGTGTGTGTGTGTGTGTGTGTGTGGTGTATATGTGTGTGGTGTGGTGTGCATGTGTGCGTGTGCGTGTGTGTGTGTGTGTGTGTGTGTGTGTGTGTGGTGTATATGTGTATGTGTGAGTGTGTGTATGGTATTTATGTGTGTGGTGTGTGTGTATGTGTGTGGTGTATATGTGTATGTGTGTGGTATGCGAGTGCATGTGTGTGTGTGTGTGGTATGTGTGTGGTGTGTGTGTATGTGTGTGGTGTATATGTGTATGTGTGGTGTGTGTGTGTGTGGTATTGGGAGAGAGCCTAGAACCTTACATTTGCTAGGTAAATGGTCCAAGGATACAGCTTGGTGATGGAGCACTTACCTTACATGCTTTAGGCCCTGGGTTCAGCCTCAGAATTCCATTCCTTCTTATGCATGGATAATATTCTATTGTGTGGATACTTAATTTTGTTTACCCATAATACTATCAAAGGGCTGGGGCTATAGGCTGTAACAAGTCTTTCTCTGTCTCACCAGCCAGCTCCCAAATAACAACAGGGAGACTTGTATTAATTATGAAAGGCCAGCCTTTAGCTTAGGCTTGTCTCTACTAGCTCTTATAACTTAAATTAACCCATTTCTATTAATCTATATGCTGCCACATGATGTCAACTCTCTTCCATCTTGCACCTCCTGTTTCCTCTGAATCTGGCTGCCAAGTCTGTCTCTCCTCTTCCTATACTCCTCTCTGTCCCCAGAAGTCCCACCTAACTTCTTCCTGCCTAGCTATTGGCCAGTCAGCTCTTTATTAAACCAGTCAGAAGGCGCCTTGGCCAAGACACATCTTCACAGTGTAAGCAAATATTCCTCAACAATTGGCCAGTGGTGGAGTGCTTGCTTCGTGACTGGTTTGTCTTCTGTTGCCATGGTAAACACCATGACAAAAAACTTAAGGTAGGAAAGGGAAGCCAAGTGGGGAACTACAGGCAGGAGCCAAAACAAAGACCTGGGACAAAACTGCTTACTGGCTTGCTTCTCATGGCTAGTTCAGCTGCCTTCCTTATCCAGCCCAGGCCCCCCGCACAGGCATACCACCTCCTGCAGTGGCCTGGACCCTTCTACGTCAGTTAGCAGTTAAGAAAAAGTCCCACAGACCAAACTGATGGAAACAATTCTGTAGTTGTTGAGATCCTTTTCTAGGTATGTCTAGGTCTGTGTCAAGTTGACAAAAACCAACCGCGACACCTAGTATACATAAGGCCCCATGTTCACTCTCTGTACTGCTAAGCAAAAGCCTTTAGAAAGGAAACCATAATGCTGTGAGCATTCTGCCATGCACAAGTTTTTGTGTGAACTTGTTTTTAACTCTTGAGTCTATACCTGCTAATGGAATTGCTGGCTCATAAGGCATGTGAGTCACTTTTTTCATTGCCAAGGTCAAATACTTAACAAAAGCAACTTCAGGGGGAAAGGGCTTACATTTCAAGAGGATTTGCTTATCACCACAGAGAAGGTGGCCAGTCGCACTGCTCATGCTGTCAGGGTGCAGAAGGAGGTGGGTGCTGTGCCTTTTATTAAGTCCAGGACCCCAGCCCATGGGATGGTACCCCCCACATTTAGGGAAGGTCTCCCTGCCTGTATATAATTACATTTCTGTTGCTGTGGTCAAACACAGTGACGAAGGCAATTTGTAGACAGAAGGGTTTATGGGGGTTGTGTTTCCAGAGGGTGAGGGTCCAGAAGGGCAGAGACAGTATGACTGCAGACAGCAGACATGGTAGCCAGAGGTGGAAGCTGAGAACCAGGACTCACATCGTGAACTCCAATCAGGAAGTGGGGGGTACTGGGAACAGTGTATGACTTTTAAACCTCAAAGCCTGCTCCCTGAACTGTGACATACTTCCTTTAGTGAGGCCACACCTCTTAGCCTGCCTTAAACAGTACCACCTGCTGGAGACTGGGTATTCAAACACCTCAGCCTGTGGGGGACATTCTCCTTCAAACCACCATGGTACCTCAGTTAATCCAGTCTGAAAACTCTCTCAAGAACATGCTCAGAGATTTTTCTCTTAAGGGAAGTCTAGACCTTATCAAGTTCAATATCGACCATTACAAGTCCACCCCTCGACAAAATGACACCCAGACATAACGCTTTTAAGCCATAACCTTCCATCTTTGTCCCCATAATCACAAAGCCATTTTATATGGTAAATTCAATTCATCACTAAATGTCCCCATAGTCTGTAAGAATCCCAACACTTTTCAAAAGTCCAAAATCTGTTCTGTGAACTGTGAGCTCCTATACAACAAAAACAGTTACAAGCTTCAGTATACGTGGCATATAACGGGTACTCCACTTCCAAAGGAAGCATGGGGACATAGCAGGGGATGACCAGACCAAAGCAAGACTGAAGCTCAGTATGGCAGACACCAATTCCTGCGTCTCCGTACCTGACGTCAAGGGTTCCCGAGGCTCCAAAAGGCTTGGGTAGCCTCCCCCGACCCCAGGGCTGCTTGTAGTACTCATGGCCTCCCAATCCAGCCCCTCCTCAGGTCTGTGTAACCTTCCTGGTAGGAATGAAGATTTCTGAAGACACTGACACTTTGCCCCTCTCCCTGGCTATCAAATGTAAACAATGACTCCACAAGAAATTGGAATTTCCTAGGAATCTCATGCTTGAGAAGAAAGATTGAAGCCTGGTGCCAGCCAGGGAGGAGTGTGTTTCTGGGAAAGATGTCACACAGTCCTGACAGCTTGTCTGACCAACCTTGCAGGGGACAGTGGAGACGACGATTTGTCAGCGATGGACGGGACATCTAGAGCAGGACCTTGCTTCTCTACTCAAATCTGACCCTCACATCAGGACCAGGAAAATAGACTTGGGTGTCCCTGGAACTCTTTGTTCTTCTTCCTAATGTGGCCACACCAAATCCATCTCCCTTTCCTGCATTTCACTATCACTTGCCTGTTTAACTGGCCTATTGAGGATGGGTGACCAAGCCTGGGCTGGTAGGGCTGTCATGGCTCAGGCTCTAATTAGCCATGGCCAGGAGAAAAGACATTTTGGGCATTGGCCACTCGACCCCAGATAGAGAAGAAACATGAACTAGTCCCACACAGCTTCTGGAACCATCTTATTTCAGGGATTTTTCTCACCTCCCCACTTCATTTGCTATCAGTTTTTATTATGGAATATCTTCTTGGATACTGTGAAGATGTATTTTTGTCAAGGCACCTTCTGATTGGTTTAATAAAAGATCTGACTGGCCAGTAGCTAGACAGGAAGAGGTTAGGTGGTAGAGCCAAACTAAGAAGAGGCTGGGAAGAAGGGCAGAGTCATGGGAGTCACCAGCCAGATGTAGAGGGAGCAGGAGATAAATATGCCATGTTGAAAAAGGTATTGCCACATGGCAGAGTGTAGATAACATGGGTTAATTTAAGATGTAAGATCTAGTTAGTAACAAGCCTAAGATATCAGCCAGGCATGTATAAATAATAAGTCTCTGAGTGGTTATTGGGGAGCCAGAGGTCCTGATGAAGAACTCTGCTTTACTAAAAGTTTCTTTTTCCTCTATTTGGTAGAAAAACAGGTGTTTTGATTTTCTTTTGGACTCTTGAGAAAGTTTGGCCTTTGATCAGCTTCTCCTTGGTAGTGTTTTTCTTCTTGTAGTTTGGGGTCCCCTTTGAGCTGTTTGGGGGTTTTGGTACCATTTCAGCAACTGCTTTTTGGTGACTAGCTTTGTCTTTGGGAGTTCTATATCACTGAGGTTTTGCTGAGATATTTTGGCTACTATGCTCTGTGTATGACAATCCTTGTTATTTTGGCAGCTCTTCTGACCAAATTAGGAGTCTTCTTGAACTATTTGGGCACCTACCATATTACAGGGAAGGTTGAAGTATGCTGGTCTTTTGGGGCTCTGCTCTGTTCAGCCTTTGGAGTCCTGTTGAACCATTTGAGACAGAGAAATAGGTTGTTGTGATCTCTATTATGATTTGTGTAACCATGGAAACAATAGATCTGTACCATCCTGATGGTCCCTAGGGAAAATTCTAGTTGACTAACCTTTTGTAAAGTAGGATAGTTAAGTAATTTGCATGGGGCAAAAATTAATTTGCTCCTAAACTTTCTGAAAACAACTGAGCTGCAAATCTCTGATCACTTCAGTTTTAAGTTTATTATTTTTATTCACATGTACACACACACACACACACACACACACACACACACACACACACACCATGGGTGTGTGTGCCCATGGAGTTCAGAAGAAGGTATTGGGTCCCCTAGAACTGAAGACAGAGGTTTTGTGGTGCCCTATATGGATGCTGGGCATAGAACTCGGGTCCTCTGAAAGAGCAGCAGGCACTGTTAGCCAATAAGCCACCTCTCCAGCCTCTTGAATATTTTTAAATTCATTGAACACTAAAATTACTATTTTGGGCATACTTAATTTGAGATGTATTCATGTGTATTCATGAATGCAAAAGTTTAGGAATGATTGGGGGGCTCTATTAATACATATAGTGAAAAGTCTTTTCAGTTTTTTTTTTTTTTTTTTTTCTGGAGCTGAGGACCGAACCCAGGGCCTTGCGCTTGCTAAGCAAGTGCTCTACCACTGAGCTAAATCCCCAACCCCGTGAAAAGTCTTTTGAAGGCATATTTTTCTGTTCCTCCAGACACTCTCCAAATAACCACACAGAGACTTATAATTAATTATAAATATTTGGCCAATAGCTTAGACTTGTTACTAACTAGCTCTTACAACTTAAACTAATCCATTTTTCTTATTTACTGTCTACCATGTGGCGGTACCTTCTTTAGCATGACCTGTTCATCTTCCTTCTCTCTGCATCTCCTCGTGACCCCTGAGGCTCCTCCCCTTCTTCCCAGTGTCCTCTTAGTCTGGTTCTCCTGACTAACGTTATCCTGCATAGCTATAGGCCAGTCAGCTTTTTTTTTGGTTTTTCGAGACAGGGTTTCTCTGTGTAGCTTTGCGCCTTTCCTGGAACCCGCTTTGGAGACCAGGCCAGAGATCCACCTGCCTCTGCCTCCCAAGTGCTGGGATTAAAGGCATGTGTCACCACCGACTGGCCCAGTCAGCTTTTTTATTAAACCAATCACAGTGACTTTTATTCACACAGTGTAAAGGAGTATTCCACAGTCTTGAGTTTGGGGTGAAAGGGGACCCTGAGACAGACTGTCTTTTGGGTGAGAGGTTTGCTAGAACATATGTGAATGCCACATGAAGACAACATGGCAAGGGTTCTGAGGGGATTTCAAGCCCCAGTGCCAGCCAGATAGCATGGCAGGGGTAGGGGTGGGCGCTCTGAGGGTCCAAATGGAAGAATGGAAGCTTCTTTTAGTTTTCTTAGGAAGGGAGGAGGTTCCATGTCACATGGTTGGTGAGTCATCCATAGCACATGCCTGCAAACAGGCTGTCTCTGATTCTGGGTAGCCAGGGGGAAGGGCCGGAGTTTTGCATTTGAGAAAGGAATGTATGGCTTTGAAGGTGTGGAGAAAGTGGGAAAGAAAAATCCCAGTTAGTTAATGTGTGACCACCACATCGGGTGTCATGGGGAGCCCCTGACAGCTTGGAATCCGTCAGCCTGTGGCTAGTGAGGAGAACCTGCTGGGTAGGAGATGGGAGACCCAGCCAGGCATGGCCTGAGTAGAGTCTGCTCTGAGGCTAACAGAACTGCGCTTCAGTCTCTCTCTCTCTCTCTCTTTTTTTTTTTTTTTTTTTGAAACTCTTCCTTTGGGGGGGAAAAAGGTGAATTAAAATATAGAAATTTAATAGTCAACTGTAAAATTTGGGACTGAAAAGAAAAGAACCAAACCCAAAAACTGGTAGCTGGGACATTACCTCAGTCAGGCCAGACTGTTGGAAAGTGACAAGTGAGCCAACCAAGGCAACTCTCGTAGTTTTGCAGAAGGCGTGAGGTAACCCAGACGGGGCCAGCAAGCACAAGCACGCCAGGGTGAAAAGTTCTCTGGACTTTTCTCCTAAAGTGGGTGGTAACTGAGTCTGGTGTCATTGGTAGGAGTTCCAACTCAGTCTGATGTGATAGGTGGGGAACGGTGTGACAGTCTGACACTCTCCAATGTTAATTCTGGAAACCGAGGCAGAGAAAATCATGTTACGGAATTTACAAGAGGGATAACTAACATCTTACTTAAAAAAAAATTTTTTTTAACTCAAGGTCAATTTTATTAAGAGATTAAAAGAAAAATCCCGGAGTAAGCCAAGTGGAACTATTGGTCACGGCCCAGAGGAGGGAGATAGGAGAGAGAAAGGCAGTCTGAGTTAAACTGGCCTGGAGGTCGGTCACGTGGCAGCCAGGCAGCCAGCCACGGGGCAGACAAATGGCTGCCTGGCCTCGTGGTGGAAAGGGAGCTTTAGAGGAAGAGAAAGAAGCCCCAAGTACCAGAAAAGGCTACTGAGGTTGGGCAGCATCTGAAAGCGAGAGACAGGCAGGAAGAAGGAAGTGTTGCGGAAAGATACCCACCGTGCATCTGGAGGAACTGCCTGTCGGCCACACTCACAGATGATTGAATTGTCCAAAACAAAACGCTCAGAGATTATTTTAAAAACACTTCTTGCCAGGCAAGCTTAAGACGAACATTTAAAAGATGATTGACCTGTATGTCAAGATACTTTTGAATGATTTCTGGGCCCTGTCCATATGAAATAGCCATATGTTTTATCAGCGTTCAGATGGACTAACTTTGCTATTGGGATAATTAATAATTTTTTTTTGTTTTGTAAACAGTTATGAGACTGTACAATTTAACATCTAGTTTTTTGTGTATGTACATTTTATTTTATTTTTTTAGACTGTATATGAGATTTATTACTGAACATGATTTGTCAGGGGATGGGAGAGTACTGTGAAAGCCCTCAGGAATGCATGGCCCGCCACTTGTCCAGGGGACCGAGATTGGGGATGTATTTGACCCCACAGCCATCAGGAATGCGCTGCTTCTCTTCAAATTCGTCTGCATTAAGCTTGGTGAAGTCCCACTTCTTTGGGATATGGATCATCTGGTGGCTGGGAATCTGCACTTGGCTCTCGGCTGAGCCTCAGTTATGTCCTCATTCTGCAGCCTGGTGCCACAGGCTGCACACACGCCCCAGGAGGCTGCTGTTTGCTGCTGTGGAGGACCAGGCCCCCGTGGGGAACGTGTATACATATTTTAATTATCAAGATAATTGCTTATACTTCCTGCTATTTTTCTTTTCAAGACTTTGACTACTTAGAGAACAAGGTCAAGGTTTGTTTATGTATCCGTGTGTGTTAAAGTTTTTAAATGGCCACTTCAGGACTGGGGAGATGGCTTTGTCAAGAGTACTTACTGCTCCTGCTCTCCATTTAACCAAAACCTCAATAAAATACAATAAAAACAGGGCTGGCAAGATTGCTCAGTGGGTAACAGTGATTGCCACCAAGCCTGACAATTTGAGACAGATACTGGGGACCCACACAGTAGAAGGAGAAAACCAGTTCCTATAAGATATCTTCTGACCTCCACATGCATTCTGCAGCATATGCACACACACTTTGTGTGTGTGTGTGTGTGTGTGTGTGTGTGTGTGTGTGTGTGTGTGTGTGACAAATAAATACAATTTACAAAGAAATACGCCTACATCCTCAGGAATGCAAAGATGGAGCCATTGGACCTCTTTGAACTTCCAGTAGCCCACTGAATGAGTCTCCTGTTTTTCTGCTTTTCAATATGACTTGCCGGTTTAATTGGCCTACCGAGCAGGTGCCCAGGTCCAGATTGTTAAGGTTACCAGAGGTCAGGCTCTGACCCTCGAAAGTCTGGTAACATCACAGCTTTCATGAGCAAGTGTCTATCTCAGCGCCGGCCCACTCAGCATCCTGGGGTCTCAACTGCAGCGTAGGCGTCACCTCCACAGTTTCCCCTGATGGCCCCTCAGGGTCTCCTGGCTGCAACTCTAACCCTGACACATATTGCTTGCCCTTAGTGGCTCTCTAGAACCTTGGCACAAGCCTCGACAATCCCTTTACCTAGGCAGGTTCCATGCCTGCCAAAGAGTACCATGTGGATGACACTACTAAGTTCTGCTGCAGGCTCCAGGTGCAGCCTGGCCTCATGGGACCACTGTGTATCAGCTTCTGCGTGTCACTCTGAGGAGACAATTTCCCTAATGGGTCTCTTTTGGACTGGGAACTTCTTCAGCTGCATTCTTACTTTAGGCTTTTACTACTCAAATGAATTTTCACAAGGTGGACCCTTCCATGGGTGGCATCTTTTCTATTGTGCTCCATGGTACAAGGGTTCTCATCCTCTTCCCCCACTCCCCCCCCCCCCTGGGGGGGGGGGCATAAGCAGTAACCCTGACACAGTCTGAATGTTACCTCGCTTGGAAATTTTCTCTGTCAAACAGATTAGTCCATTACTTGTGACTTCAGCCTCACTCACATTCTCAAATCATGGGTAGATTACAGCCAGATTCTTTGCCACAATGCAACATAAATAGATTCCAGCCAGTTTCTGATAAAGTCCTTGTTCATCTCTGAAACCTCACCAGGGGACCTCCATTGTCTGGATTTCTTTTGGCATTCTGGTCTTCTAAACTCCCGCCAGGATGGCACATTAAAGTCTGTTTCCAATATTCTAGAGTTTTTCTAGTTTAAAGTTTCAAATGCTTCCATGTTCTAAAGGCAAACTTGTTTCAAAGGCTAAGAACCGCCAGGCGGTCAGGTTTATCACAGCAGGGATCCACTGCCCGTGCCCTCACCAGACAGGGTTTCTTTGTGTAATAGCCCTAGGTGTCCTGGAACTTGTTTTGTAGACTACAGAGAGAACTGCCTGCCTCTGCCTGCCTCTGCCTGCTGAGTGCTGGGATTAGAGGCGTGTGCCACCATGCCCGTTTTTTGCTTTTGTTTTTTTAGTTGTTGTATTGTTTTATTTTGTTTTTCTTATTGTGGCCCACTTCTTGATATGAATTTTCTCATTGCTTTGATCAAATACTTTTCAAAATTAGCTTAAGGAAGGGACAGTTTATTTTGGCTTGTTCCTGGAGGGGAAGATGGGAGAGCTGAATGCTGTTGCTCCACTTGCTTTTACCTCTTCATTCCAGTACCTGAGACCACGGCATGACATCACCCACGGTTAGGGCTGGCCTTCCTGCCTCAGTTAACCCCATCTAGAGACCCATTCAGGAGCATACTTAAAGATTTGTTTAGTGGGTGTTTTCACATCCTGTCAAGCTGATGTTATTAAATACCATAAATACAAACAAGTAGGCACACACGTAAATAAAAATAAATTTTAAAGCCAGGTGGTGGTGGCCCATGCCTATAATCCCAGTACTTGGGAGGCAGAGGCAGGCAGATCTCTCTGAGTTCAAGGCCAGTCTGGTCTACTGAGTGAGTTCCAGGACAGCCAGGGCTACATAGAGAAACCCTGTCTTGGAGGAAAAAAAAGTTAAAAATGCAAAAGTTGTTCCCTGACCTTCACATGCATGTTATGGTGTGCAAATGCCCACATGCATGTGTGTGGGTGTGTATGCACCCCAACACCTTTCCCACACTAATAATAATGACATGGCTCAACGGTTAAGAGCACTGGCTGCTCTTCCAGAGGACCCAGGTTCAATTCCCAGCACCCACATGGCAGCTCACAACTGCCTGTATCTCCAGTTCCAGGGGATCTGGCATCCACACACAGACACATGGAGGCAAAACATGAATACGTGTTAAATAAAAACAAGCAAATCATTAAAAAAAAAAAAACTCAACCCAAATTAGTATTTCCTGCCATTCAGTTCTCCGTCTCCTCCCTTCCTCTTTCTTGTCTTTTGTTTTGTTTTTGAGACAGGGTTTCTCTGTGTAGCTTTGGAGCCTGTCCTGGAGCTTGCTCTGTAGCCCAGGCTGGCCTCGAATTCACAGAGATCCGCCTGGCCCTGCCTCCCGAGTGCTGGGATTACAGGCGTGTGCCACCACCGCCCGGCTGGTTACTGTAGTTTTAGAGTAAATTTTGACATCATGAAGTAGAAGCTGGGGGTGGTAGTGCATGCCTATATAATCCCAGCAGTTAGGAGGCTGAGGCAGGAGGATTACTGTAAGATAAAGCTCGGTCTGGGCTATAGCAAGATCTTGCTCAAAAGAAAAAAGAAACTAGAAAGTATGAGTCATCTGCTTTTGTTCTTTCCTGAAATAATATTTTTGACATTGATTTATTGATTCATTTTGTGTGTGGGAGTGAGTGGGTGTGTTAGTGCATCGTGCAGGGCACAGGTGTGGAGGTCAGAGGACAACTACAGAAGTTGAGACCCTCCTTCCACCACTGTGGGTCCCAGGGCTCAGAGTCAGGCTGTCAGCCTCGGGGGCAAATGTCTGCTGAGTCACCTTTTTGGCCTCTCCAAAATAATTTTGGCTATTCTGTGCCTTTTGAGTTGCCATATGAATTTTAGGATCAGTTTAATTTCTGCAAGGAGGAGCACATGTAATTTTCATAGGCAATGTCTTGGATACACAGGTGGAACTTGGTGGTATTACCATCTTTTGATCCATGGACGCCAAAGTCTTCTGGTTTGTTTAGTACTTATTAATGTCTTTAAATGTTTTGTGATTTTCACTGATTAAGTCTTACAATTTATTTGCTAAGTTTCTCGGTAAGGTTTTAATCTCTCCAATGCTATTTTGTTTGTTTGTTTGTTTTTTATTTTTCCAATGCTATTGTTACTGGAATTTTCTCCCTAGTTTTATTTCAGTTTGATTTTTTTAGATAGTTTTTTTCTGTGTAACAGAACCCTGGCTGTCCTTTGTAGACCTGGTTGGCATCGAGCTCACAGAGATCCCCCTGCCTCTGCCTCCTGAGGGCTAGGATTAAAGTTTTGCACCACCGTGCCAGGCTCCCTGGTTTATTTCATTCATTCATTCATTCATTCATTCATTCATTCATTCATTCATTCATTCTAAAGACAATGTCTCATGGAGTCCAGGAAGGCTTCAGATTGATTTTGTAGCTAAGAGCGACCGTGAACACCTGACTCTCCTGTCTTTATGTCCTGAGCATTACGACTATGCTAATTTTGTTTGCAAGTTATCCGTTGCTTATGTTGCTTGTTTATTTATTTAGAGGGGGTCTCCTGCCATTTCAGCTAGCCTCCATCTGACTGTGTAGTGGACGCAACCTTGGATTCCTTGCCTCTCCCTCCCAAGTGCTGACATGACAGGTGAGTGCGGGTGCCGGGCTGCATGCTGCCTTTTGAAGAAGGCATGTGTTTCCTCTGTAGCACCGGCTGATAGCGGGAGGTATAGGTGTGTTGCCATGACAGCCAGTGTGCTATTGCTGGGGTTCTGCCATGTAACTTATCTGAAGTCATAGATAGATGGAGAGTTAGATTCTGTGGTACACAGGGGAACGGGGCTGACTAATTGTTCCCACACTACCATCACGTCTGCTGGCTCCCAGGCCTGGGAAAGTTTGAGCAGAAATGTGAGTGTGTGTCTTAGAGAGTCCTCTAGATGCCTCTCCTGACCCTTCATTCCTGAAGGATATTGGTTAGCACCTTCTGGAGGGACAGGTAATCCCAGAGAGGGCAAGGGTTGTGGTTTTTCTTTTCTTTCTGATTTTTGTTTTTTTGGATAGGGCCTTATGTAGCCTAGGCTGACCTCAAACTCAGTTTGTAGAGCTGAGGATGGCCCAAGTCCTGACATTCAGGTCTGTGCCACCATACGCGACTACTGTCATATTTTATGCTTAGCAGCCTTTTGTATGTATTATCTGGAGGTATATTTATTCACGTACTTTGCTCATGTCAAAACTGACACCTAACTCTTTTATGAGAAAGTTAGGCCAGAATTGGCATTTTCATGAACGTATGGCCTAGAGAGAAATGTTGAGAATGATAGACAGGACAGAGGAGGCTGAAGAGGGTGTCCTAGGGGAGGCCCAAGGATCGGCGAGATGGCAGAGATCTGAAGAAGTACTGGATCCTTTGAGGTAAATGTCTGTTTGCCCTTACCTGGAACCATCCCATGCCTCTATCACTTGTTAGTGGGGCTTGTTGCTCAAGGTCTGTGGACGGGTCTGTCTCCGCTGTGGCAGGGAGCATGTAGGTTGTGGAGGATGAGGGGATGGGTGAATGGGTGGATGGGTGCTGATGCTCGCCTCAAGGGAGAATGTGAGCAAGTGTCAGATGATGAGCTGTACAGGGTCAGTGCTGGGAAATGTGTAAATGAGCACTGGAACAGGGCTGAGGGCCGCGAGAGAACTCAGGGTTCCTGAGGAAGAGCAGGGCTCAGAATGGAAGGGAAATGGTGAAGAACCCCAGGAGAACAAGATAGAGAGCAGGCAGATGGGACAAAATACCACCTTTCCTAGAGTCCGGAGTAGTAAAGTGGAAACAAGGATCGGCAGCGTGGAGACCCCAGGAGACCTCAGGATAGGCAATTTGGAGACTACCGGGACTGAGAAGTCACTAGCACATATTTGTGCTAAAGACTGCCAGACTGGCAAGGGGCTAGAATAAGAGGTAAGATGGTGTGGGTGTGTTGATATATATATATATATATATATATATATATATATATATATATATAATTTATTTCATTTTATTTTTTGCATATATCTTTTTTGGTGTGAGAATGTCAGATCCCCCAGAAATGGAGTTACACATAGTTATGAACTACATGTGGGTGCTGGGAATTGAACCTGGGTCCTCTGGAAGAGCGGCCAGGTGCTCTTAACTGCTGAGCCATCTCTCCAGCTCCTGATTATTTTATTTTATTTTGGTTTTTTTGAGACAGGATTTCTCTGTGTAGCTTTGGAGCCTATCCTGGAACTTGCTCTGTAGAACAGGCTGGCCTTGAACTCACAGAGATCTGCCTGCCTCTGCCTCCCGAGTGCTGGGATTAAATGCATTTGCCACCGCCACCCAGCCCATTTATCCTTCTTAAATTAAAATTTTATTAACTCAACTTGAACAGTCTAAACTTCATTGTAAATATAGTTTTGTACCCAGTGTCCCCCAAAGACCACCAAGAGACCAAATCCAATGCAAAAGCAAAGAGTCTTTGTATTGTTATGAGTTAACTCAGGACTCTCCATCCATCCATCTGACACAGTAGCAGAGCAGGAGAGACCCCGAGTAACAATGGGACAGGGATTTTAAAGCAAAGGGGGCTTGGGGTCTACATAGGAACAGACTTAGGATTGGTTTATGTGCGTGGCAATCATGTTAGTAATTTTTAACTGGCTAGGGTTAGTTAGGTTACAGTTACCGTTTTGGGGAAGGTCTGGACAAGTCCCAGGCTTTGTCCTTGAGCTGCCATGGGGGCAGGCTGGCCTAGCACATACTAACTGTGGGGGCTGACTCAGTGGCCCAGGCTCTGTCCTTGAGCTGCCGTGGGGGCTGGCTGGCCTCACACATTCACATTGACTCATGCACGTAGCTCTAAGTTGGTGAGGGGTCCCAGACAGTAAACACCTGGCTGAACCTTGAGCAGTCAGAGTACGTGCAGAAAGGGAGCCACTGCAAGGACTGTGTCTTTTGTTCACGGCCCTCCTGGAAACTGCTTGCTCAAGTCTCAGGAAACTGAAATTGAGGCCTGATCTCTGAGAGAAGACTGGGCAGCCTGTTATGGCATCTGCTCGGTCCTTTTAAAAGTCCATTGGATTCTCTTAAATATTTTAAATTGCTTATCTAATTTAACATCAAATATATTTGATTTTCTTTTTAAGCATTTAGATACATGACAGGGCAGTTTTTTTTTTTATTTTAATTTTTTGGTTTTTCAAGACTGAATTTTTCCGTGTAATTTTGGTGCCTATCTTGGATCTCACTCTGTAGACCAGGCGGGCCTTGAACTCACAGAGATCTACCTGGCTCTGCCACCTGAGTGCTGGGATTAAAGGTGTATGCTACCACCGCCTGGCCAGATATCTTTTTAGACAGGTTAGCCTCAATTGACTGTGTAGCCTAGGATATCCTTGACCTCTTGATCTTTCTGTCTCAGCCTCCTCAATGCTGGGATTATAAGTGTATATTACCACTAGTTCAGACATCTAACTCAAAAGAGAAAAAACTCCCTAACTACTTAAATGCTTCTTATAAGTTGAACAAATGATTACATTTAGCAATCATAATTCCTTGAAATATTCTATTTACAGTCAGCATGTAAACATATTCAACCATCTTAGAACCACAGTCCTAGTTAGGGGTTCTGTTGCTGCGATGAAACACCATGGCTTGCTCAGCCTGCTTGCTCCTTCCTTCCTTCCTTCCTTCCTCCCTCCCTCCCTCCCTCTCTCCCTCCCTCCCTCTTTCTCTCTCTCTCTGTCTCTTTTTAATTACACTCATGATATTCATTAATTACACTTATGACATTAATTACATTTGTGATATTCATTTACATTCACAGTATTCATTCAATAATTATAATTATGATATTCATTAATTACATTAATTGTATTGATTTATTACATTCATGATATTATGTCCTGATACTGCTGTCTATTTGTGGGTTTTTTCCATCACACAAAACAGAGATTCTGTACTTAAGAAATCATTGCTCTATATTCCTTTCTTCTCCATCCTGAGATAACGTCTAATCTTATCTCTATGAATTTGTATATTCTATATATTTCATGTAATACAATTCTATAGTATTTGTCCTTTTTTAATGCAAAAACATTTTATATACAACTGCAGGATAAATAGTACACAGATAGCTTAAACATAAAACCAGGTTATAATTCAAAGTCCAGGGTTATTTTAAACAGTACAATATTTTCTCTGTAAAAAATAGTAAAAATGATAACCATTTCCCAATAAGCCCTTTAAGCCAAATAATAGCTGAATTATACATATAAATATTGATTAGATTCTAGGATACAGAAGAAACTTACCTTCTCTGTTCAGAGAGCTATGTTTTACTTAAGTTATGTAAGTGCGGTTCCTATTCATCTTCCCCTTCACTGATTTATGGCAGACATTTTCCATAATCTAAAAAGATTTTAGCCTCCTCTCCTGAAAGTATGGCCAGTATTTCCTTTCATCAGCTTGAACAGTACAAATTCTTATCCTAATAGTGAAATATTTCACTAAAGCTGACCCAGTGATTGGGCAAAACCAAAACTTATTATAAGCCACAGTCGTCCTATGGTCCCCCTGCGAGGTAGCCTCCCTGCATCTGTGGGTTGCAGTCTGATTGTTCTTTGCTTTATATCTAGTATCCTCCTATGAGTGAGTACATACCATGTTTGTCTTTCTGAGTCTGGGTTACTTCACTCAGGATGATTTTTTTCTAGTTCCATCCATTTGCCCGCAAACCTCATGCTGTCATTGTTTTTCTCTGCTGAGTAGTACTCCATTGTGTATATGTACCACATTTTCTTAATCCATTCTTCAGTTGACAGGCATCTAGGTTGTTTCCAGGTTTGGCTATTACAAATAATGCTGCTATGAACATAGTTGAGCATGTATCTTTGTGGGATGGTTGAGCATTCCTTGGGTATATGCCCAAGAGTGGCATGGCTGGGTCTTGAGATAGATTGATTCCCAACTTTCTGAGAAACCACCATACTGATTTCCACAGTGGTTGTACAATCAGCCTGCTTTCTTATAGAACCTAGGTCACCAAGCCAGCAGGGATGGCACCACCCACAAGGGGCTGGGCTCTCCTCATCAATCACTAATTAGGAAAATGCCCTACAGATGGATCTTAGGGAGGCAGTTTCTCAATTGAGGGTCCTTCCTTTCAGATGACTCTAGTTTGGGTCAAGGTGACATAAAATTAGAGAGCGCAATCACTAATATTGAAATAATTACATCTTTAAAATTGTACATTTTTAAAGCACAATGAGCTAAATGTAAAGCTCTACCAGGTCGAAATCTTTGCAGAAACTTTAACAAACGTACTGGTCGTCCCTGTGAGTGATAGTTGGTGTCTGGCATGAGTTTTGTTGTCTCACTTCTGACTCACTTTAGTGTTTAGATCTTATGAGAGGGGCCAAGGAGCCTCTGCCTGCGTGTGTGGTGAGCCTGAAGACCACTCTAGGTCAGGGGAGGAAGCACGCTGACTGTGACCTGGGCCTCACCACCTCCAATTCCGGTAAGGTGAATTGTCCATGGAAGGACCCAGCCCCCTCTGCCGGGGAACTGGGCGCACAGGTGGTCCAGGAGCTAGAGGGGACGGAGATGAGACTGAGCCCGGGAGAGATACAAGTCTGGCTGCTGCCTGTGCTTCACACAGCCAAGGTCAACCAGTAGTCAGGGACAATGAGAGCGCAGCAACGCCTGTGCCACCGACTCACAGGGCACCGTGGTCGCCAATTCCATCCCGCATCCCACTTCTCAGTGCTTCTACACATTTCTCTTGTGGCCAGCCAGAACCCAGAACCATTAGAGGAGGAATCTCCAGAAAATACGGTCTTGTCTTCACAGGGACAGCACAAAGCTAACAAGAGGGCTCCAAATTCTCCTAATGTTAAAGGACCCGTGCCCATTAAGAGCATTCACTGGATGGCTGTAATCTGCAGTTCCCACCTCAGGAAGCCTGAGTGCTCTCCTTACCAGAGATGCCAGGCCTCCATCCCAGACTTGGGCCCATGTACATCCATGTGAGCATCTTAGTTAGGGTTTCTGTTGCTGTGATAAAACATCACAGTCAAAATCAACTTGTGGAGGAAAGGGTTTATCATTGAGGGAAGTCAAGGCAGGCACTCAAAGCAGGAACCTGGAGGCAGGAGCTGAAGCAGAGACCAGGCTTACTGACGAGCTCTTCATGGCGTCCTCATCTTGTTTTCTTATACAATCTAGGACCATGTGGCTCCCAGAGAGCTGGGCCCTCCCACATCAGTCATTAAGACATTACTCCTACGGGCCAATCTTATGGAGGCAGTTCCCCCCCCCCAAATAAGATTCCCTCTTCCCATATATGCCTGGGCTTGTATCAATGTAACAAAAACCAACCAAACAGTGAGTCTTACAAATTTAGTACCCAGAGTCCTTTAAGACTTTAAACTGCACTCAACATTGGACAGTTCTGATACTAAGTCCACACTCTGGATGAACTTAGATCTGATGTCTCTTGGGTACCTGCAAAACTCTGAAAGACCATTCTTAACGCTGAAATTATGCTAATGACCCCGAGCACTGGACAGAACCTGCAGGATTTCCAGAACATTCCAGGGTATGGAGACCAAGTAAGCTGCATTCACCCAGGTTTAGGAGCTTCCACACTGAGGTGGAGATGCTCCCAGGAAGCAGGAAGGTCTGTGGTGACAAATTCTGTTCAAGAGCAGCAGGTGAGCTGAGGCCTTAAAGGAATGGTCACAGGGTCCTTGGGGGCCAGTTGCATAACGTGGAGCTTAAAGTTCTGCCTGGCCCTCCAAAGAGCCTTGGTTTACCCATTACTTCACTTCCACACAGTTTGAATGGAAGCAGGAAGGACCACGTCCTATTGTCTGGACTTTGGGTGCCCTCTTGTGGCACAATATTGATTTTGGGTTTCTGCAGCATCCCGAGCCCTTTCAAGTGCCTTCAAGGTCACTGCTATTAAAACAAAAGGGCAAGGGACGAGGGCATAACTCAATGGAAGAGAGTGTGTTTAGCCTGTGTGTGGCTCTGGTTCAATCTCTGAACCAAACTGGTAAGGGACACTGGGCACCCAGTGTCCTCTCAGGGCTTAGCTTTGTCTGCAGGTCAAAGACTGAGGGGGGGACATCCCTAACAGGGAGGGAAAGCCACTCATTGGGGCAGTGATTGGTCTCAAAGACACCTGTCTGTAATACACTCAAGAGCCCACTAGGGCTTTATTTGATTTTCTGGTTTTTTTCTCACCTAGACTCTAGGCCAGTGGTTCTTAGGGTAGTTTTCTTTGGGAGGTGGGGCAGAGGTGGGTATTGGGCGTCCCTTTGAGCAGCTTAAGACAGGTGTTGGGGTTTTTATTTAGGAAATGACATGGAATACTGCAAGTAGGATTTGGGGAAGCTAGTTGTCCTTGGGGGGACTGGGACCCATACGGTTTTACACCTCCCTGTTCTAGGCATCTGCTCCTGTCACTTTCTCAGGGTCTGATGCCCTCAGATGTGCTGCCCTGAGGATGTGGACAGGACATGTTTCAGTTCCCTAGAGAGGGAGGACGGACAAAGGGGTGAATTTTGTCTAGTGAGATAAGTGGCATTAACCACAGAAATGCGTAAAGAGGACCCGTATTAGGAAAGAGATGTTCCTTTTATGAAAATGCCTGAGAAAAACAAAGGCAGGTGCTATGTAATCTTAAAGCAGAGACTGCCTCCATGTTGCCTGGTTTGTTGACTAAGACAAAAGGCAAGCCACTCTGAAAGGCTCTCCCGAGGCAATGCCTCTTAAACTCCATTTTAGATAGATCTCAGGTGGTTTGAAATGTCTGTGAGTTTAAAGAGGCAAAGCGAAGTATCTAACACTCTCACCGGTCAGGCTGACTTACGACTAGAAGACAATAAGCCACAGTTGATCTGTGTCCCTTCAACACACTTCTGAGGGGAATTCCTTTCGGCCAGGTACTATTCAACAAATGCTTGCTTAGTAAATGTTGGAAAAGAGATTGCCAGAGTTGGAAGCCCTGACTGTTTCCTCTATTTTCAGAGAAGCAATGAGAGGACCAGAGAGCTAAACTGCATTCATTCATTCATCTACTCAAGTTTAGTCATTACTTCCTGTGTGTGAGGAATTGGGCTTTGTTTGTGAAATCAGAGAAGAAAGGAGAGGACCATTGTGAATAAGGTAGAGAAAAATAGAACCAGAATGCAGTACAGACAAGTTTGAACAGGGGCTCTTCAGAAAGCGGAGGTAGGCTAGCAGGAAACAAAAGAACCTTCTCCTCCCCCCAAAAAAACAGAAAACAAAGCACACACAAATACCCCCCACTCCACACTCACACACACACACACACACACACACACACACACACACACGCGCACACGCGCACACGCGCACACACACGCGAACACACACATGGGTCTCTATGTAGTTCAGGCTGGTCTTGAACTTAATTATCTAACTCAAACTTAGCTCTAAAAAATAAAAACCTAATTTTCATTACATAAAGTAAAAAAGAAATGGAGGAGGGAGAGGAAAAGGGGGTGGGGCACATAACCTAGGGGTCAGAGTTCCTCATTGTGGGTGACAAAGCTTGGGTAGCCCCATTGTCTCAGTTCCACAGGCATGGCTCCATGAGCAAAGTGGTGCTATGGGCTAGGGAAAGGAAAGGAGTGGACGGAATGGGAACCACCCAGCACACCTGGCCCTCTGGGAGCTCCCCTGCTGGTGGGGGAGGGGGGTTCATTCATCCTGGGTAATACACTCCATGAGAGTGCATCTGTTTGCCCTAAAGGTAGAACATTTGAGTGGAGTACAAGCAGAGGTAGGCAGAGCTGGGCCTTCCCTGAGAGCTGCAAAACCAGAGGGGAAACAGCATTCTGTGTGCTGTGTACACATGTGCAAGACTGAGCACCTGGAGTGAGGGCTGGGGATTAGATTTTGCTTGATGTGAGGACGAAGCACAAAGCTTGTTTATTAGAAGTGTCAGGTTTAGAACGGGCAGGGCGGTTCACACCTGCAATCCCAGCACGGGGAAGAAGCAGAACCTAGTTTAAGGCCAGGCTGGCAGATCACCCAGTTCCCGCCATAGTTTCCTTTCTCTTCCTGGACCCCAACTCCAAGCTTCAGATCTGGGTTATTTTGCACCTGAAGCCAGTCTTACATAGGTCTGGCTTGGAGAACTGGGTGCTGAATACCCTGCCTGCCCCTCACTAAAAGCCTTTCTCTCATGATTCAGGCAGTGAGCTTTTTATCATTACAGATAGGAAGCAGAATCAGTGCCCTTGGCTCTTATGGCAGCCTGGGCTCACACCTGTGCTTGAGGGCTTCCTCATCAGGGCACGGTGCTGCCATCCTGTCTGGGTGCTCACCTAATTTAAAGCAATTTTCAAAGTACCGAGAAGCAGAGGTACTTAGAAGCCAGGCCCCACAAGCCCTGGCCTCTGACAGCTAAGCAGCCAAGAGCACACATTGGTTTGTCTTTCTTGGGAAGTCCGCAGAGGCAGAAACCTGTGCTGGTCAAGAGGGAAGGCAGACTTCCTACAATCCTTTCAAATAGGCACCACCTGCTTAAGAAAGGGGAAACTGAGGCCTGAAGAAGGAAAAGCAGTTTGTTCAGCATCCTCAGGAAAATGTAAAAGAACATCCAAACCTGGAGACATTGGGTCTTTTGCTGGACTCAAGACACCTGGACCCTCTCATAGAAGTTTCATTTTGGCACAAAGAAGGCACCAGTCATTCTGGAAGATTTACACCATCATATACGTGGCTCCTTTGTGAATCTAAGCATACCTACTGGTTGAGTAGGATGGAGTAACTGCATGTGGGTCTATGTGGTGTGGTACCACTATCTTCTATGCTGAGATATGGTCCTGGGCAGCCCTTGACTGAAAAAAGGCCATCACCAAGAAACTCATGGTTCTCGCATAAAAGAACCTACCAAAGGGGTTGGGGATTTAGCTCAGTGATAGAGCACTTGTCTAGCAAGCACAAGGCCCTGGGTTCAATCTTCAGCTCTGGAAAAAAACAACAAAACAAAACAAAACAAAACCTACCAAGACCAGTGCTCAACATTTAATTCCATCCATACCAGGAACAAGGGCTGGATAGAGGGTGATCCGAGTACAGTGCGGGCCATGTGAGGGTAAGTCAACAGCAATCGACACCAGGGGAAGAAAGTGAATGATTCAGTGGGAATGAAGCGTCAGACACTGGGCTCCCACAGCCCCAGGACACACCTGAGGCCCAGGGGGACCCCCTCCTAAGCACCCAAGACACAGTCCATTTCTGTGCCACTCAAGCGGTACTTTAAAACACCTCATCCTGTTGTCCTTAGAACTTAAGACTGAACAGACAGACCTGTTTATCATTGTGTGTGTGTTTTCCCAGAGAATTTTACTTGGGAAAGGCAGGTATCTAGAAAGGAATTTTGTTAGGAAGCACAGCACACAGGGAAGGAAATGTCTCAATATAGAAATTTTAATAAGTAAATATATCTTTTAGTTTCAATGGTGAGGAAGATGTACATGGATGGCTGCCAGCCAGACCCACACACTCAGTATTCTTCCCCTTCTTCTGCCTCTGCTTCCACGGAATCCACGCCCACCTCTTCATAATCCTTCTCCAGCGCTGCCAGGTCCTCCCGGGCCTCTGAGAACTCCCCCTCCTCCATGCCTTCTCCCACGTACCAGTGCACAAAGGCCCGCTTGGCATACATGAGGTCAAACTTGTGGTCCAGGCGGGCCCAAGCCTCTGCGATGGCAGTGGTGTTGCTCAGCATGCACACAGCTCTCTGCACCTTGGCCAGGTCTCCCCCAGGGACCACGGTGGGGGGCTGGTAGTTAATACCCACCTGCCAGAGGAAGAGAAAATACAGCGAAGTTTATAATAACCTCAGAAATATTAGAGTTCACTAGAAATTGGGAACTGTGGACCTAGCTTAAACTGCAAACACTCATACTATACTTTGGGGAATGAATAATCAATCACCTTCACAAAGCAACACGTATAAAAAGATTTTAAAGTACTTACTTGAACCACTAATGACCAAACTGGAAGCAACACATGACATAACAAAGAATGAGAACCCTACCCAAGGTATAGTATGCTTCAGGAAACCAACTGAAATATTTGTATTTGTGTATACAAAACCCCTGTGTAGCTGTGAACTCTAGCAAGGAGAAATCTTTGGAACTGAAGGATGATAAACCCTAGGAATGTAGAAGGGTGGTAACCTTCTTACACCCTGATGAACAGATGGCTGTTAGCAGCAGCTAGGAACACAGTCAGACTGGAGGATGGAAGCACATGGGTCCTTCTCTGATCAAGTACACTCCCACTTTAAAAAGAATATCCTTTGCTCCTCTGCTGGCCTGTCAACCAACAACACTCATAAGAGGTATAATATGGGGCTGGAAAGGTGTCTCAGCAGTTAAGCACACTGGCTGTTCTTGCAGAGGTCCTGAGTTCAGTTCCCAGAAACCACAGGGTGGCTCACAACCATCTATCTGTAATGGGATCTGGTGCCCTCTTCTGGCCAGTAGGGATACATGCAGACACGTCATGATACATAATAAATAAATCTTAAAAAAAAAAAAAAAGGTAAGAGGCATAATATATCTTGAACATGCCTCCTGTTTTATAGGGACAAAAAACCTTAAGGCATATAATTCAGCTTTTAGAGTTCCAGTTAACACTTTAGTATTATTTAAATATCATTAAAAATGTAATTAATAATATTTCAGCCTTCCTTTTAAATATTTTGTTATGTTTTTTGTAATTTAAAGGCTCTAAAAATTATTTGAAAATCCCAAGCTGGCTGCAGACTACGTGGCCAAGGATGATCTTGAACTCACTCTAGTGCTGGGATTAGAGGCATGTGCCAACCATGAATGTTCAACTAAAACTCTATTTTTAAACATGGAAACTAGTGTAGACCCAGTAATGGTTGTAGAAGACTGTGTGATAAACCACACTGATGCCAACAAAGGGCAAAGGGACTAAGAGGGCGCATCTGGTGTTGGCAGACTTTCTGTAGGGACAGCCAACTCCTAACTTATACTTCCCTACAGGAAGCTCTTTCCTGTAGAACCACAGGGTCAGCTGGGAGGAGCTTGGGCAAGGCACAACATTCCCAGCACCTGGCAACAGACACTCCCTCTCTTGAAGTCCTTGTCTTCTTAGTGTCTCACTGATTGAGAAAAATTCATCTGCATAAGGCTTGCTAATTGATGGTTTAAGAAATAAGGATTGGGGCCAGGTGGTGGTGGTACAAGACCTTAATCCCAGCACTTGGAAAGCAGACGCCGGCAGATCTCTCTGAGTTCGAGGTCAGCCTGGTCCACAGAATGAGTTCCAGGACAGCCACAGTTACACAGAGAAACCCTGTTTCAGAAAACCAAATAAAAAACAAACAAACAAGAAATAAGATTTGAAAATTGGTGGTTATAAAAAAAAGAGTTCCCAGTATATCTGGAAAAGTGTTAAGTCACTTAGCAACTTTACTTACTCTATATGCTTTTTTTTGAGCCTGACATGGAAAGGGGAATTCTTACCCAAAGCTATGGCCCTGAGGCAGGAACTGTTGCTTGCTGGCAGATATAACACTCACCACCCCCAATCCTACCTTAAATCCAGTTGGGCACCAATCCACAAATTGGATGGTGCGCTTCGTCTTGATGGTAGCAATGGCCGCATTGACATCTTTTGGGACCACATCCCCCCTGTACAACATGCAGCAGGCCATGTATTTGCCATGGCGAGGGTCACACTTGACCATCTGATTGGCTGGCTCGAAGCAAGCGTTGGTGATCTCTGCCACTGACAGCTGCTCATGGTATGCCTTCTCAGCTGAGATGACTGGGGCGTAGGTTGCCAGTGGGAAGTGGATGCGAGGGTATGGCACCAGGTTGGTCTGGAATTCTGTTAAGTCCACATTCAGGGCCCCATCAAACCTCAGGGAGGCTGTGATGGATGACACGATCTGCCCAATCAGACGATTGAGGTTGGTATATGTGGGACGTTCAATATCCAGGTTGCGCCGACAGATGTCATAGATGGCTTCATTATCCACCATGAAAGCACAATCAGAGTGTTCCAGTGTTGTGTGTGTGGTCAGGATGGAGTTGTAGGGTTCCACAACGGCTGTGGAAACCTGGGGGGCTGGGTAAATAGCAAATTCCAGCTTGGACTTCTTGCCATAGTCCACTGAAAGCCGTTCCATCAGCAGAGATGCAAACCCAGACCCTGTGCCTCCTCCAAAGCTGTGGAAGATGAGGAAGCCCTGCAGTCCTGTGCACAGATCTGCCTGTTGAAAAACCAGAGGATGTAAGCCAATGCCTACAAAACCATGCCCCCAACCTCCAAGCCCCACATTCAAGACTTCCATTTCCACAAACTGGTGCAAATTCAGACTGTCTACAACATACACACTGCACTTTGACATAATGACCTATGGATGCATCTCAGCCGAGGCGGTGTAGTAAGGTATTTTGGTAAACTCATGATAGATTCCTGATTCTAACAGATTTGTGAAAAATAACAGGGCTTGATAGTTTTTATGTCAATTTGATACAACGTAAAGTACTGAGATGAGGGAGCCTCAATCAAGAAAATACTTTCATAAGATAAGGCTGCAGGTAAGTCTTCAGGGCATTTTAAAAAATATTTATATATTATGTATATAGTATTCTGCTTGCATGTATGACTGCAGGCCAGAAGAGGGCACCAGATCTCATTACAGATGGTTGTGAGCCACCATGTGGTTGCTGGGAATTGAACTCAGGACCTCTGAAAGAGCAGCCAGTGCTCTCAACCTCTGAGCCATCTCTCCAGCTCATTAGGGCATTTTCTTAGTGACTGATTGGGGAGGGCCGACACCATTGTGGGTGGTGCCATTCTTGGGTTGATGGCGCTGGGGTTTATAAGAAAGCAGGCTGAGCAAGCCAGTAAGCAGCCCCCCTCCATGGCCTCTATATCAGCGCCTACCTCCAGGTTCCTACCCTGACTTCCTTTGATGAACACTGATGTGGAAGTGTAAGCCAAATAAACCCTTTCTTCCCCAAGATGCACTCACTGGTCATGGTGTTTTATCACAGCAAGACAATGACACCACCACCACCACCACCACCACCACCACCAATTCTAACTCTCTGGACCAGGACAACCACCACATGAAGCCTCCTCTGCGATCCTCTTACTAGTTTGCGGATCCGGTCCAGGACCAGGTCGACAATCTCCTTGCCAATGGTGTAATGACCTCTGGCATAATTATTGGCTGCATCCTCCTTCCCAGTGATCAGCTGCTCTGGGTGGAAAAGTTGCCTGTAGGTTCCGGTACGCACTTCATCTAGAGAGACCGTATATCCCGTGAGTCTTTCAGGCAAGGGACATTCAATTCCACTGTACACGTGTGTCAACTGCATCTCCTAGTTTTTGGTTATACATAAACCACGTACAACCCTTTCAGTTTCTCACCCAAGAAAGTCACAAGCACACGTTTGTATAGCTTGTCTACTCTGCAGAGATTTCAGTGGCTTTTCCTGATACTCCCACTCTCCCAGGAGAGACTCTATCCAGGGCCCAGGCACCTACCGACCACAGTGGGCTCCAGGTCCACAAACACTGCTCTGGGCACGTGCTTGCCAGCTCCGGTTTCACTGAAGAATGTGTTGAATGAATCGTCCCCGCCACCAATGGTTTTGTCGCTTGGCATCTGCCCGTCAGGCTGAATACCATGTTCAAGGCAGTACAGTTCCCAGCAGGCATTGCCAATCTGGACACCTGCCTGCCCCACGTGGATAGAGATACACTCTCGCTGGAATCCAGAACAGAAACATGACATTCATTCAACAGAAACGGACATACCAGCATAGTTTTATGTAGTGCCACAGTGTCTATCTCCAAACTTCATTCACAACGAAGCTCAGGAATTCCTTTTATCTCTATTAAAACTGACTGATGGGGGCTGGATAAATGGCTCAGTGGTTAAGAACACTGTGGATTGCTCTTCCAGAGGACTAGGGTTCAATTCTCAGCACCTACATGGCAGCTCACAACTATCTGTAACTCTAAGATCTGAGACCCTCACATACATGTAGGCACAACATCAATGCAAATAAAATAAATAAAAATAAATGAATTACAAAACCACCACCACCAACAACAGCAACAAAAAACACACACAAAAAAAATCTGAGTGCCACTAGGTATGCTTGCACAGGCCCATAATCCCAGTACCCAGAAGGAAAGATTAAGTAGAGTTCAAGTCCAACCCTATTCCAAGACAAACTCTCTCTCCCCCTTTCCCTCTCTTACTCACACACACACACACACCCCTTACACACAGAGCAAACAGCTTGGTCCGCTCTAAACTTGCCCTGTTTTGATATATAGTTTCATTGACCCTGCTGGCCTCAAACTAGTGGCAATCCTCTTGCCTCGGCCTCTCAAGTGCTAGGATAACAGATGAAAGCAACCACACCAGGTTAACCATACTATTAAGTAGCAGTTAGCCCCAGGGCATAAATGTTTCCCACTCTTCAAAAATATGTTTAAGGCTTGGAAAACCATGCAATGTCAACAATTAGCTCATTAGGGAGAGTCACAGCAACTCCCTGAAAAATCTATCAGGTCTTAACTAAAGGATGAGATATAGTCCAGTAAGGAAAAACAACAGGTCCCAGATCACCCAGCCCAAGCCTGGACAGTCACTGTCTTCTATCTGCCCATCTAGACAACCCTTTTTAATCACTCTCCATCCCATTCCGAGTACCAGGAAGTGGACTCATGTTCACAACACCTGAGCATTGCCATCCCTATGGCCTCGTAACTCCTGAGTTAACACTCTTCACAAAGACACCGTCCTTACAGCGATCACTTTTCCTTTCAGGTCTAGGAACATAACACTGCCAGACATGGTTAAGTACTGAGATACTGTACCATCCTGTAGTTGTTGGTTTTTATACTTTAGTCTTTGCTCTTTTAGGGGCTCCCAAATAAACCACAGGAGCTTATTCTTAATTATAAACACCCAGCCTTTAGCTTGGCTTGTTTCTTGCCAGCTTCTTTTAATTTATCCCACCTACCTTTTGCCTCGGGCTTTTCCCTTTTCTTTCTTCTGTATATCTTACTTTCCCTCTTACTCTGTGGCTGGCTGGCCCCTAGCCTTCCTTCCTCTCTCATTCCTTCTTCTCCTCCCAGAGTTCTCCTTACATTTATTCTCCCTGCCTGCCAGCCCCGCCCACCCTTTCTCCTGCCTTGCCATTGGCTGTTTAGCGCTTTATTAGATCATCAGGTGTTTTAGACAGGCACAGTAACACAGCTTCAGAGTTAAACAACTGCAACTTAGAAGAATGCACCACATCTTTGCAACATCAAACAAATGTTCCACAGCATAAACAAATGCAACACATGCTAAATTTTCCACACCACCATCTGATTTTTTCCTTTATTTAAAAATTTTAAGTCCAGGACTGGCTATATAGCCTAGGCTGACCTGGGAACTGAAATCTTTCTGCCTCAGCATACAGATACTAGGATTATAAGTATGTGTCACCATATCTAAAGTATGGTTTCTTTAGCCATGTATTTATAAATTCTATGTTTGATTCTACCCAACTCATCAGTTATAAATGGCATACCTTTTCATGCCAGGACCTAACTACACTTAGCAACTTCTTGTTCAGTTTTAAACAAGTTATGCCCACAAATATCTAGAGAGCAAATGAAATTTGCAGGATGTCACATGACATACTCTACATCAGAAGCATCCTACCTGTGGCCCATGGGCCAAACATGAACCAGGACAGCTATAAATGTGGATATAAACTTATTGAGGGCTGGGCGGTGGTGGCGCACGCCTGTAATCCCAGCACTTGGGAGGCAGAGGCAGGTGGATCTCTGTGATTTCGAGGCTAGCCTGGTCTACAGAGCAAGTTCCAGGACAGGCTCCAAAGCTACAGAGAGAAAGTTTTTTGTTGTTGTTGTAAATTATGGGTTATGGAGCATAATTTCACGGATAACACAGGGCCTTGTGCTTGCTAAACCCCCAACCCCCAGAGGGCACTTGCAGAGGACCAGAGGTTGGTTCCCAGGCTCACAACTGCCTGTGACTCCAGTTCCTGGGTCTTCAATGTCCTCTTCTGGCCTCTCTGGGAAACTGCACTCACGAACACATACCTCTCACGGGCATACATGCACAACAATTTCAATCAAAGAAAAACATACTTAAAATAGGTCCTTAGTTTTATTTATTTTTTTCTAAGTTCTTGTAGGCCATGCTGACCTCAAAATTGCTCAGTCTAGTCTTGAAATCTAACCTTCCTGCCTCAGCCCACCTAGCACTTAAGATTAGGCATGCCACAGCACACATCTCAGATTTACTTTCTTTCTTTCTTATTTTTTTAAATTTGTTTTTAATTTTTTTATTTTTCGAGACAGGGTTTCTCTGTAGCTTTGCGCCTTTAGTGGATCTTGCTCTGTAGACCAGGCTGGCCTCGAACTCAGAGATCCACCTGGCTCTGCCTCCCGAGTGCTGGAATTACAGGCGTGCGCCACCACCGCCCAGCTACTTTTTTCTTCTCTTCTCTTCTCTCTTTCTTTCTTTTTTTTTTGGTTTTTCGAGACAGGGTCTCTCTGTGTAGCTTTGTGCCTGTCCTAGAACTCACTTGGTAGCCCAGGCTGGCCTGGAACTCAGAGATCCGCCTGCCTCTGCCTCCCGAGTGCTGGGATCAAAGGCGTGCGCCACCACCGCCCGGCTCTGATTTACTTTCTAATGTGAACAAACTCTCCTCCTTAACCCCAGAACGCAAGAAACAGCAGCAGCAGCCACAAACCACGAAGTTCTTCGGGAAGCTGGGTGAAGCTGGTGGCAAACCCTTGTGATCCCCACCCGGGGGAGGCAGCGCGCCGGCCTACCAGTTCAAGGGCATCCCGCGATCGACAACAGCTCAAGACCTCCACAACACGGGCTATGAGGCCGCCTTAAAGTTCCAAGCGCAGGCTCTTTGGGCTCAGCACCTTCCACTTTCCCGCGGCGAACACTAGGCCGGGAAGCTCGGTAGCCACAGTGGTTCTCGAAGCCAAGGGCTCTGCTCTCAGAAACAAAAGCCCTCCGCACAAACCAACCTGCTACCCTCTTTTGCGGCAGTTTCTTGGGACCGAAGTCCTGTGAGGCTGGGACTCCGGACGGGACGACATCCCACCACCCTGGCGTCACAGCCAGCCAGGGCACGGCGCATCGGGCTCGCACCCGCGCTGCCAGGAGCCTGGGGGAGCCTGCGGCCGCCGGGCTGCTGTGCCATGCGCCCTGGCGGGGCCTGGGCTGGGAGGAAGCCCCAGACTCCGAGGGGACGGCGGCCTCCGCCCCCGGGGCCACCCTCGCAGGCCCTGCGCCCGCCACCCGGCCTGGGCCTGCTCTCACCATCCTGAACTCCGCAGACCAGCTCAGCCGCCGACTCTGCCGTTCCCCAGCACCGGTCCTCAACCGCCTCTCGCCAGCCTCTGGTCTGCGCGCTCAACGGTCCAGGCCGGATGCGGAGGAGGATGCGGATGCCGATGCGGATGCCGATGCGGATGCGTGGGGGCTCATTGGCCCAGAGCGCCTCGGGGGGCGGGGCTAGGCCCCACGTCCCACCTCTGATTGGATGTGGCTTCAATTTGCAGGGCTAGCACTTTCTGATTGGACGGGGCTTTGGCGGGAAGGCTCTGGAGTGGCTGGAGGGGGGCGAGCGTCTGCGGGACGAGTCGGGTGGAGCCGTGCACACTCCGCACCCCTCGGTCCGGCCTGGCCTGCGCTCGCCTCGCCTGCAGCAGAAGAGCCCCGGAGCTGCCGGGGAGGCCGCCAGACCGCGCTTCCTCAGGGATCCGTGAGTTTCTGGCACCTGTCGAGGCCTGCGTTAGGACCCTCTGGAAGTCTGTGTGAGGAGTCATCCGTTCCGACATTGTTTTCGGCTATGCAGCCTCGGAGTCTCCGTAGCCCAGGCTGGCACAAATTGAAGCGCTGTCTCAGCGTGCCCCAGAGCTGGCTATAGAGATGCACAGTGCACCGTGGGGATCAGACCTCCCTTCAATCTGCAGTTTGGGGAAACACAGTTTAGGCGACACGTCCTTATTTCCTCGGGATATCTAACTGCACGTAATTGTAGGCTGTGTCATGCTGCCCCCCCCCCTTTGTCGTGGTCTTATGTATCCCACCTTGCTCTTGACTGCCCTTGTAACCAAGAATGGATTTGAACTTCTGATCCTCTGGTCTCTACCCTTTGAGTGCCGGGATTGCAGGCATGCATCTCAAACCCAGCATTAGAGTGCCGAGGGGTGGGGGTGAGGGGTGGGAATGGGGGGTCGGGTGGTGGTGAGGGATGACAAACCCACAGGGTTTCTCTGTAGCTTTGGAGCCTGTCCTGGAACTCACTCTGTTGCCCAGGCTGGCCTCAAACTCTCAGAGATCTGCTTGGCTCTGCCTCGCGAGTGCTGGGATCAAAGGCGTGAACCCCCCCACCCCCAGCCCCCGGGCCAATGCTGTGTTTTTAAGAAACATTGGTTTTTCTGATTATAAAATTAACACATTCGGAGTAGAAAGTGTGGGAAAGGCAGAAATAAAATGGAAAACCAACAACTTTTAAAGCCAGGGTGTCATTTCAACAGTTTTCTTTCATCCCTGTGTGTGTGTACATTTATTACTTTTTTATTTCCTTCCTTCCTTCCTTCCTTCCTTCCTTCCTTCCTTCCTTCCTTTATTGTTTTTGAGACAGGGTTTCTCTGTAGCTTTGGAGCCTGTCCTGGACTAGCTCTGTAGACCAGGCTGGCCTTGAACTCACAGAGATCCACCTGCCTCTGCCTCCCAAGTGCTAGGATTACAGGCGTGCGCCACCACCGCCTACTTTTTTTAAATTTGGTTTTCCAAGATAGGGTTTCTCTATGTAACCCTAGCTGTCCTGGAATTTGATCTGTAGAGCAGGCTGGGCTTGAACTCACAGAGATCTGCCTGCCTCTGCCTCCTGAGTGCTGGGATTAAATGCTGGAATTAAAGGTGTGCACTACCACTGCCCAGCTGCACTTATGATTTTTTTTGTAACTAGGATCAAACACAAATTTCTTTGTATTCTACAATAAACATTTTTAACAGTATCTTTTGCTGCAGTTTTAAATTTTATTTTTATTTTTTATGTGCATTGGTGTTTTGCCTGCATGTATGTCTGTGTTAGGGTGTCAGATCCCCTAGAACTGAATTTATAGACAGTTGTGAGCTGCCATGTGGGTGCTCTGGAAGAGCAGTCAGTGTTCTTAACCACCAAGCCATCTCTTCAGCCCTCTTGCTGCAATTTTATTGTTGGGTATCTGATTTGGTCTCTATGCATTTGAAAACTGGTTGATTTATATCCATATCACAATGAATAAATATATCCCTTCATGTATGTCAGTTTCAGAATACAGAATGCAACCTCAGCTACCAGTTATAGCTGGGAATGAGCAATAGTGTGGGATGAGAGAGACAGCCTGCTGGCTCAGTTAGAATTCTGTCGGGGGAGGGGGGTTCTGTGGAAGAGAAGCCCCTGGCTCATGGTTTATTGTGCTTGCCACCAGCTTCAGACTTCTCATCTCATTAGTTCATTTAGAATACTATAGGTGAAGACAGCTGTAGTGTGCTTGGGTCTTCCTTTCTTGGGTATCCTGAAGGCTGGATCTACTATACACTTCCTGTAATCTGCTAGCGCAACTTGACTTTGGTCTATGGCTTCTATGTGGGCAATTTCAGCAGTTTTCCATGTTTCAAACATAATTTTAAAAACAACTTTCTTGAGATTGAATTATTTTACTCTATAATTTACTCTTTTAGTGTGTGTGATTCCATTAACTCAGGAACTTCTGGGCTCAGTCTGGGCTCCTCCTCTGGTCTCCTGAGTAGCTGGGACTACAGGTGTGCCACCATGCCACACTTGTTATTTATTTATTATTTATATTTGTGAGTCAGGGTCCCATGGATCCAGGCTGGCCTTGAACTTGTTGTACAGCCCAGGGCAGCCTAAAACTTTTGATCCTCTTGCCTCAACCTCCCAATTACTGCTACTAATATAAAGCTGTGTAACTATGCTCAGTTTATGTGGTGCTGGAGATCAAACCCAGTCTGTCTTGCCTGGCCTCTAGTGGCTAGCTCCGCACTCTGATCTCCAGGCAAGCTTTATTTGTGAGCGCACAAACACTGCCCACCATAAGCAGCACTGTTTCCTGGACTGTGTAAGGAAATCTAGCTGAGCAAAGTGTGAGCAAGTCTAGTGAGGAGCTTTCTTTCTTCCCAGTCTCTTGCCCGACTTCCCTCAGCAATGGCCTGTGACCCGGAAGTATAAGCCAAATAAATCATTTCCTCCTGGTTTTGGTCATGCTGTTTGTCGTAGCAGTAAAGTGGACACGTGCATCTCTGGTTAATTCTGCAGACAGATGGGTCAATCTACTGGACCAAAGTATATGGGCAGGTTTCTGGCTACCTTCCAAAAATGATGTTACATTTTGCCTTTTGAAAGAAGAGTCTGGAGATTGTCAGATGCAAGTGTTAGTTATTGTTATGCAGTGGCGCTGTGTTATTCATTAAGCAGCACTGTTTACCGTGCAAGAAAAGCCACGAGGCACAACAAAATCCACTGTAAGAGTTTATTAAGAGAAGGAACAGAGGGGACTGTGCTTAGGCCCATGGAGATAGTCAGGCAAGGAGAGAGGGAGAATAAGAGGGGGGAGGAGTCTGTGACCCGCTTTTTATGGATTCCCTTGCACATGCACATATATATGGGCTTAAGTAGCTATACCAGGCATGGGCATAGATTATGTGACCACGCAGGGCATGGATCACGTAGGATGTAAGGCCCCAGGATGACTAAGCCTCTTGTTTGGCTACTGGATAGCGCATATGCCGTCATGTAGCTGGGGGAGTAGCCAGGGATTCCAGCAGCAAGTCTATTTGTATTTTGTCTACCAAGGTCACCAGAACGTTGAATGTCCCCCCCCAAAGGACCCCTCTAGAGCTTCTGCAAGCCAGTTGCTGCTGGCTCCAGAAGAGCCTGGTTGATGAATCTCCAAGTCAGAAGGATCCTGGTTCTGCAAGGCCTTGTGTTGTTGTAAGGACTTGTGGAGGTCCTTGCAAATGACAGTGAAATGATCTGCAGAGAGGCAGGAGTGAAATCCAGTTCAGCACCACTTTAGTTAGCCAGGCTGGTTCAAACTTCTGGAGTCTGACTCTGAGTGATTGATTTTTTACATATTTAAACACAGTAAAACTTTGGGGGAAGCTTCCTCGCGACAATTATCACAACAAATCTTAAAGAATCTGATTGCACTGAAACTCCCTTGCAAAGTACATGTCTTTTGCTACGCACCTGTGACCTCTTCCACAAGAATGGGTTCCACTGACTAAAAAACAGTGTTCAGGGTAAGAGCTTAGGGAGAAAGAGTTTGTGTCAAAGACTTATTTATTTTATGAGTGTTCTATCTGCATGTACTACTTTATGCCAGAAGAGGGCATCAGATCCCACTATAGATTGTTGTGAGCCACCATGTGGTTGCTGGGAATTTAACTCAGGACCTCTGGAAAGGCAGCCAGTGCTCTTAACCACTGAGCCATCTCTCCAATCGGGGGAAAGGTTTGTACTAAGCATAAGGATGGGTTATATTGACTGAGAAATAATTCTCAGAAGTCTGGGGGGATTTGGATGAAGCCTGGCTCCACAGTATAGCCAAAGATCACCAGTTATTAAATAGTGTCCACTCCAGGCTTCCAGGAGAACAGGCGTCAGTTTCTTCCACTGAAGAATAAAGCCTGTATGTTTTAACAATTCTGCTTTCTCTAGTGCTTATCTGTGAGCATGTGGGCCTCGTGCCTCCTACAACTTTGTTCTTTTTCTTATTTGATTCCACAGCAGTGGGCATTTCTGTGTAGTGGTATTTGCTCTGCCCATGACCTTGGGCTATAAACGGCCCAAAGGAGGCGGTGCTTCCTGCTGTTGTACATGGCCTCTTATTTCTGTGTTGCTTTCGTACCGTTTCCTTCAGGACTGTTCTCTGCATTGGTCCTTTCTTGTTCTCTTTTCCCCCATCTACCGTCTTCTCCACTCAATGTGGGCACACTCACTTCACCACATTCCAGAATCGTGTAAATCAGCCACTAGCACACTCTCAGTTCTGGCTCTCTTCCTTATGGCTGCTCCATTTTGTTCTAATTGCTTTCAACCTCTCATGCTTTCTAAGATGTGGCTGCCTATTATGTTACTTCCGCCAGGTATCTTTATTGTAGTAACAAGTAAATAACTCACCTGGAAAATTGGTACCAAGAAGTGGGGTCATTGCTGTAATTAACCTGACCTGGAAACATTTGGAACTGGCCTGCAAGGGGAATGTGGAAGAGTCTGGAACTTTAAAAAGCCTGAGAATGCAGTGAGCAGAGGTTAAGGGGCCATTCTGGTGGGAGTTTGGAGTCCAGAATGTGGACAGAAAGGTAGACAGCAGAGGTCCAGCTCCTGAGGTTTCCGAGGAGAACAAAGGTTCTAGCCACAGCTTACATAGCCTCTTTCCTGGGACAGCTTGCTTTCTTGGATAGATATCCTATGGTCTTGGAATCACCAGCATCCTGGAGTTTCCAGAGCTTCACCTTCATAAACTCACGCGGTAGCCTCTCAGGGTCTCTCTGCTGGGATTCCAGCCCAGTCTGCCCTATTGCTGGCCTCAGTACCTCTCTGGAATTGTGGTCTCTGACTTCACGGCCCCCTCAAGCATGCATCCCGCATGCCAGCAAAACCAGTACCCTGTGGCTGACACTCCCAAGTTCTGCCAGGTCCTGATGGAGCCTGCCCACCTTGATGATCTAAAGCTGTTGTGATCTTCTCTTTGGTAAACCACATTCTTGAAAGTGATAGTTCTTCAGCAGGGAGCCCCTTCAATTGTTAGTTTGGGTTTTCTATTTTCAAATAAATTTGCATCTTCACAAAGTGGAGCTTTCAGTAGGTTGGGCCATTGCTGTCACGGCACCTCTCCTGTTGTCTCAGGTTTCTAGACTCAGGTAGCTGAAGTGGGAAGATCCACGTTACATGGGAATATTCTGGAGTCCTGGACTGCGTGAAAAGGAGCGAGTGTGCCAAGGCATGGCATTCATCACTCTGCTTCCTGACTGGAGGCGTTGTGCTCAGCTATATCACCTTCTTGTCACCATGCCTTCCCTGCTGTGATGGGCTGTGTATCCCTTGACTGTAAGTCTGCACAAAGTCTTTATCATAGCAATGAGAAAGGTTATGAGTCAACACCAAAGCGCAGGTTGGAGGACCGAGAAGACCCAAGTTGTGTAGAAGGCTGCAGTGAGCAAACTGCTAGCACACTGGCAGTGAGAGATGTAACAGTCAGTGGTACAGAAAGAGAGCTTGGGAGGACTCTGTTAAACAGGGCATCAAAGGAGCAACAGCAGTATGGTGGGGGAAAGATAGTCTCTCAACTGCTGGAGCAGCTGGGCGCTCACGAAGACTGTTCTCAAGAAAAGCCTTCCAGTGGCACAAAAACTAACTCCAATGCAAAACATAGAACTGAAGGACAACAGAGAAAATCTAGATGACTTTTTAGATCGGATACGGAAGGCGCATAGAGTCAGAGGAATAATTAGCAAGCCAGGTTTCATTACCAGTTTCAAAGAAAATGAAATGGTGAACCACACGTGATGAATCTCTACAAGTCATGTCTTGCTAAAGGCTGTGAGATAAAATAGACAGAGCACTCTTAGTACAACGATAAGAAATCAAATAGCCTGGCTGGAAAGTGGATCAAAGGCCTTACCATTATATCTGAAAGGAAAAGGCTCTTTATACTATAGACCACCAGGGAAGTACAAATTAAAACAGTGAGACACCACAGCACATCTATCAGAAAAGCCAGAGTCCCGAGTGCTGACACCACCAATAGCTGCTGACGGCTGTGGAGCTAATGGAACTCTCCCCCACTGCTTGTTGGAAGGCAAACTAACGCAGCCTTGCCAGAGGCAGCTTGCCAGCCACCATCACCTGTAGGAAAGGCTACATACTATATGATTCCAACTTTGTGACACTCTGGAAAGAGCAAAACTACACAGACATCACAAATACTAGGTGCTCCCAACTGCTCTTATAGACACTTTAGTTTGGTTCCCAGCATCTACCATGGCTGACTTACAACTGCCTGTTAACTCCTGCGCCGGGGGTCCAAGGCCTCCTTTAGCCTTTTAAGAGTGCCTGCATGCGTATATGTATACTGACATATATAGAGAGAGACATAAATAAAAACTTTAAAAAAATCTTTTTTTTTTTTTTTTAAATTTAAAAAAAAGGTACTTCCAGGAGCCCGGAGAAATCGAAGGTAAACAGAGAGCTAGAAGGAGTTTTCAGGGCAGTGAAATTGCTCATGTGGTATTACATTGATGTTCATGACATTATACATGTTTCAGGACCCACAGAGCTGCACAGCATAGGAGCCTTATGTAAACTCTGCTAGGCTGTGTCATGTGTCAGCTAGAACACATGTTTTGATCAGTGAACGGTGTTAATAAATAGGGAGGGTGTGTGAAGATGGAGCAGAGAGAGATCATTGTACTTTCTGTGCATGTTTTCCAGGAGCCTAAAGCTTCTATCACAAAACAAAACTAACAACACAGTCTTTCTACCCCCAACCCCATCTTTGGTTTTTCAAGGCAGGGTTTCTCAGTGTAGTCCTGGCTGTCCTGGAACTCACTCTGTAGACCAGGCTGGCCACCATGCCTGGCACAGTCTTTCAGTTAAGAAAAGAAAAAGTAGGCCTGGGGATATACACAGGGCAAAAGCACTTGCCTAGCATTGCATGAGGCCCTGGCTCAGTCTCTATACTGTCAAACTCAACAACAAACAACAAAACCCAAACAAGAAAACATCACTTTGCTTCCAGGCCATAGCCTCTGCTAGCCATTATTTATTTCTCTCCTCTTCCATTATCAAGCTTCTTACTCTTTACTCAGAGGAAATACCAAGCAGTTTGTTTGCTAGATTGCTTTTAAAAGTATGTAAGTCAGGCACTATGGTGCATGCTTTTAATCCCAGTACTTAGAAGGCAGAAGAAGGCAGATCTCTGTGAGTATGAGGCCAGACTGATCTGAATAGTATGTTCTAGGTCAGCCAGGGATGCACTGAAACTCTGTCTTGGAAAAATAAAAATTATTTCTGCCCGCTATGCCTGACTTAGGTATTTTTAAAAGCAATCTATCAAACAAACTTCTTGGTATTTACTCTGATATCAACTGAGAAGCTTGATAATAGAAGAGGAGAGAAGTAACGGCTAGCAGATAGTGGAGAGGGTGGCTTACTCCAGTAATCAGATCAGTGAATACCCTAATTGTCATCATAGAGCCTTCATCCAGTAACTGATGGAAGCAGATGCAGAGATCCACAGCAAGCACCAGGCTGAGCTCCAGGAGTCCGTCAAAGAGAGAGAAGAGGGATTCTATGAGCAAGGGCATCAAGATCATGATGGGGAAACCTACAGAGACAACCAAACCAAACCAGTGAGAACTCGTGACCTTTAGACCAGCAGCTGTGGAGCCTCCATGGGACTGGACTAGGCCCTCTGCATAGTGAGACAGTTGTGTAGCTTGATCTGCTTAAAGGGCCCCTGGCAGTAGGATCAGGATCCATCCCTGGTGCATGGGCTGACTTTTTGGAGCCCACTGCCTATGGTGGGACACCTTGCACAGCCTTGATACTGGGGGAGGGGCTTGGACCTGCCTCTACTGAATGTACCAGGCTCTGTGGACTCCCCATGGGAGACCTTGCCTTGTTGGAGGAGGGAATGGGGGGGGGGTGGGAGGAGGGAGGAGAGGGAAATCTGATTGGTATGTAAAATAAATAAAAAATTCTTTAATTAAAAAAAACTAAAAATAAAACTAGCAACAACAACAAAAATGTATCTAAGTCAAACAGAAATAGATGGTTTACATTTTTGAATGCCTACTGGGCACCAAAAACCTGACAGAGTTTTTTTAATTGTTCTAGTGATGAAACCTAGGGCCTTGTACATGCTAGACAAGTACTCTGCCAATGAGCTATGTCCCATCCTTCTGTTTAGTTTTTATTTATTTTGAGAATGTCTTACAAGATCCACCAGGATGGCCTTTAATTTAATTTGTAATCCTCTTGTTTGATGGGGGGAATGTCGTTCTGTATGATATGAATGTATTGCTCTGATTGGTTGATAAATAAAACACTGATTGGTCGATAGCCAGGCAGGAAGTACAGGTGAGATAAGCAGACAAGGGGAATTTTGGGAAGAGGAACACTGGGTCAGGAGACACCAACCTGCCATCCAGGGAGCAGCATGGAATGACACACAGGTAAAGCCACGGAACACGTGGCGACATACAGATGAACAGAAACGGGCTGAGTTTAAATGTAAGAGCTAGTCAGTGGTAGGCCTGAGCTAATGGCCGAGCAGTTTTAATTAATATAAGCTTCTGAGTGATTATTTTATAAGTGGCTGCGGGGTCTGTGGGGCTGGGCAGGACCTGAGGAAAACTTCAGCTACACTTGTTTCAACCTCCCAAGTGGCTGCCACCAGCCTCACTTAGACAGTTTTATTGGCTGCTCACAAGAGTCCTATTACTGCTCAGCTGAGTGTGGTGGCACATACCTTTAATCCCAGCATCGAGATGCTGAGGCAGAAGTCCTCATGAGTCCAAGGCCAACCTGGATGTCACAGAAAGATTCTGTCCTTTAAAAAATGAGGGGAGGGACTGGAGAGATGGCTCAGGGTTCAGAGCATACATTGTAGCTTTTCCAAAGGACTGGAGTTCAGTTCTCAGCACCTGCATGGGTGTGGTACCTCCAGCTTCAGAGGATCTGATGGTGACTATTGTTCAGTTTACTGAATAATAGTAAAGTGATATGACTATGTAATTGCCACCAAGACCAAGAAAGGAGCATTATTTGAAGTTCAGAAGTCATCTACACACCCTTCTGGGATCATAACTAGCTTCCTCCTTCCTGAAGCCATGAGGCCTGAATGATTCTATTCTCAGGGGTGTTGTTATAATCTGTCCATTGCTTACATATGAACCTCTAAATAGTGTAGTTTAGGCTTTTTAAACTTTATGAATGAACTACACTGTCCGTTTTCTTTTCCAACTTCCTCTTATAAGGGAAGAAAAAAAAAATCTTCCCCTAATCTCCTAGGCTTCCTGGCCCAGGTCCAAAAGTTAAACTCACCAAAGATATAGAAGCTGGGCTTGGTGGGACACACCTCTCATGCCAGCACTCAGGAGGTGGAGGCTGCAGTATCAAGAGTCTGAAGCCAGTTTGAGCTGCACAGCAAGGTCTTATCTTTAAAAAAAAGAGGCAGAGTTAACAAGAGAGGTGGAGAGTGTTGCTCAAAGGTAGAGAACTTGCCTAGTGTATGCATGTCCCTGGGTTCTCTCCTTAGCACCCCCAAAATAAAAATACCACTGTCTCAAAAAATACATAAATTTCAATAATAACAATAATAGGGTCTGGAGAAATGGGTCAACAGTCATGAGCACTTGTTCTTGTTTATGGTCCAGATTTGATTCCCAGCTCCCACGTGGTGGCTCACAGACACCTGTAACTCCAGGTCCAGGGGATCCAGTGCCCTCTTCTGACTTCTGAGGGCACTAGATATGTACACCATTCACAGACATACATGCAAGTCAAGTATTCATACATATAACATAAACCTTAAAAATCCTTTCATATATTGAAGCACTTTAGAGCTAAATAATAATCATAATAAAGGTTGAGTCAGTGATTGGCTCATCAGTTAAAGGTGCTTGCTGCCAAGCCTGGTGACCTAAGCTTTGACCCTGGGACCCACATGGAAGAAAGAGCGCTGACTCCCACAAGTTGCCGGTGACCTCAGCACACTTGGGTAGCTCTTTTCTGGGAGACTGAAACATTCCATCCTGCAGAGAAGCTCCATAAACCAGAAGGTAAACAATTCAAAATAGCTTCTGGATGACCCTGAAACTGACCAGAGGCCCTTCCCTCTCAGAGTAAACAGAGGCTGCTGAAAGTCCTTGGACAAGTCAAGCTGCAAAGAAGAGCTTAGAGCAACTGAGCCATCTGGAAAGGACACTCTCCAGCCTGCTGAGCGGCCTGCAGGCTGTGCAGTGGGCTCCAGGTTCCCAGCTTTGTGAGCTGTCACCATGCCAGCGCAGGCTTTGTAGATGCGGCTGTCTTTGAGTCATTTCTGCTCCTGAGTTGGTTCATCCAGTTGGACTTTGGTGATGTCTGTACTTTTGTCTGTGGGCTCATGCCCAGGGTGAGTAGACCTCTGTGGTGTCTCCCCAGGAAAAGTCTTGTCACACAACAAATACCCCCAATAAATAAATAAAATAAAAAGTATAAAGGTTCATAAAGTAAAATATGTAGAACTGTAGTGTAGTTCAGTGATAGAAAGTTTGCCCAGCATGTTTGAGGCCTATGTGTAATCTCAGCATCACACACACACACACACACACACACACACACACACACACACACACCACTACCTATAGTCCCAGCATTCAGAAGACAGAAGCAAAAGGGTGGCTACAAGTTTGAATCCTAGGTCCTGTCTAAAAAAATAAAAAATGAATAAAATAACTAATGTATGATTTTATTTATCTGTAAGCAAAATTGATGAGATAGGAGTCTTTTTCTTTTCTTTTTTTTTTTTTTTTGGTTTTTGAGACAGGGTTTCTCTGTGTAACAGTCCTGCTGTCTTGGTACTTAACTCTGTAGACCAGGCTGGCTTTGAACTCACAGAGATATGCCTGCCTCTGCCTCCCGAGCGCTGAGATTGAAGGTGTGCGCCACCCAGCTACAGATTGCTTTTTTGCATGCACAAGGTTCTGTTCACACACAGACACACAGTACATATTTTTTCCTTTTTCTTTAAAAAAATATCTATCTGTTTGGTGTGTGTGTGTGTGTATATGTGTGTGTGTGTGTGTGTGTCTGTGTGTGTGTGTGTGTGTAGGTAAGAGGGTAACCTATGGAAGTTGATACTCTGTACACAGTGTGGGTTCTAAGGACCAAACTCATGTCAGTCAGGTAGCAAGTGCCTTTACCGGCTAAGCCATCTCCTTTGTCCCTTAATAAATACATTTTCTGAAGTAACGAAAACTAAAAATAGAGACCAATAAGATAGCTCCATAGGTTAAGGCATTTGCCATATAAGCCTGGTGCCTGCCAACCTGAGTCCCTTCCCGGGAACCCACATAAAAAAGTAGGAGAGAACCAACCCCACAGAGTTGTCGAGTTTATACTGTGTGTAAAAATTGTAATAAATAAAAAAATAAATGGAATGAATTTTAAAAGCTTGAAGTGATGGCACACCTTGAATTCCAGCTACTCAGGAGACTGAGGCAGGAGGATCACAAATTTGAAACTAGTCTGGGTATATATTAAATTATTTACTATATAAATTATAATATTAAAACTTTAAAAAATCACTAAGTTAGCGTTGTAACTCAGTGGTAGAATGTTTGTTTAGCATGCACCCTGGATTCCATCCTCAGTGCCAGATGAGGAGAAAAAGTGGACCTCTCTGTGGAATACCCTAGATCCCAGATATCACATGTCTCCTAGAATATAAACTGGGGTTCCAGCAATGAGAGTTACTGAGTGCTGGGGCTGGAGAGACGGCTCAGAAGTTAAGAGCACTGGCTGCTTTTCCAGAGGACCCAGGTTTGGTTCCCAGTACCCATGTCGGGCAGCTCCCAACCACTTGTAGCTCCAACGCAGGGAATCAATCTAATGCCTCTGGCCTAAGTGGGTACCTGCAATTGCATGCACATACTCACATGCAGACACATACACCTACACATAATTAAAAATAATCATGTTTTTTAATCTTAAAAGAATTATTGAGCCAGGTGGTGGTGGCACACACCTTTAATCCCTAAGCAGAGGCAGGCAGATCTCTGTGAGCTTGAGGCCAGCCTGGTCTATGAAGTGAGTTCTAGGACAGCCAGAGCTATTACACAGAAAAACTGTCTTGGGGTTTGGGGGAGGGAATTACTGAGTGTTGGGGGCATGAAATCATATCTTTTAGAATACTTACATGAGTATAACTTTGTAATAGTCTTTATAATTTTTTTACATTAAAACTCTCTGGCCGAGTGGTGGTGGTGCACGCCTTTAATCTCAGCACTCAGGAAGCAGAGGCATGCGGATCCCTGCAAGTTCAAGGATAGCCTGGTCTACAGAGGGAGTTCCAGGATAGGCTCCAAAAGCTACACAGAGAAACCCTGTCTCAAAAAACAAACAAACAAAGAAAATGTATTTTATGAGGGGCTTGAGAAACGGCTCAGCAGCAAAGCGTATACAACAGGGCGAGGTTTGTTTGTTTGTTTGGTTTGTTTGGTTTTTTGTTGTTTGTTTCCCGAGACAGGGTTTCTCTGTGTAGCTTTGTGCCTTTCCTGGAACTTGTTTTGGAGACCAGGCTGGCCTTGAACTCACAGAGATCCACCTGCCTCTGCCTCCCGAGTGCTGGGATTACAGGCGTGTGCCACCACCGCCCGCAGGATGAGTGTTTTAACCACTAAGCTATTATTAGCAGCCATTTGGTCTCTAACTTGAACGTTGGTACACTTTATACATTTTACTGCGTTGGAAAAAAGTTTAGTGGCTTCTGACTGCTCCCAGGGTAAAGTTCCAAATTCTTATTACAGTTTGTATGTCTGAACAACCTGCTTCCTGTTTACCTTTCCTGCATCAGCTCCCTGGAGCCAAGCTCTCCAGCACCAGGCAAATCGTCCCTTCCATCACAGGCCTTTTATAAAGCATGCACAACTCTTCTTCATGTCTCTCCCTGGGGAAACCTTTCATTATTCCTCAGCTTGTGCGATAATGCTCCTCTGGGAGACGTCTCCTGACCTTCAAGCCTCCATCTAATCCCAGTTCTGAGCTTATCTCTGCAGTTATTACACAAGCTCCAGGAAGTCCTGAGCCAAGTTTGTTTTGTTTGCTCTTTTATCTTAAAATGACGGTTACATAGCAAATACTTAATGTTTTCCAAATGTGAACTTTGAAAGTGCAGCCCCGATTAATTTAACAAACCACCAGGCGTGAATGAGAGCTGGGATGCTAGCTCACCAGCATATCCTGCCGACTCACTCTGCACAGACCACCCCTCCCATCCCCTCTCACCATCGCCTGCCCCGTCACTTCTGCCCAGCCTCTCCACTTTCTTCATTTGCTGGCCATCTGATTATCTGGGTTAAATTCCCACTGAATGAGAATATGCGAAATGCAAGGGACAGTAGTGGTGGAACCAACGTGAACAAGGTATGATGTTGTGTGTGTGCTTGCCCTTTTAAAACTATTTTTATTTATGGATATGCTTGAGTCTTGTCTGTGTGTGCCCCGTGTGGGTGCAGTGTCCATGGAGGCCAACAGAAGGCATCCGATCCACTAGAGTCGGAGTGACAAACAGTGTGAGCGGCCCGATGGAGGTGCTTGGAATTAAACCTAGGTTTTCTGCAAGAGTAGCAAGTGTTCTCAACATCAAGCCATCTCTGTAGCCCCAAAGTGTATGCTTTTTGTTTGTTGGTTTTGGTTTATTGTTGTTGTTATTTGTCCCAGTTAGGATTCTGTTGCTTTGATAAAACATCATGAACAAAAGCAAATTGGGGAGGAAAAGGCTTATTTCAGCTCACAGCTCATAAATCCGTCACTGAGGGAAACCAGGGCAGGAACTCAGGGCAGTAGAGGCAGGATCTGAAGCCAGGCCATGGAGGAATGCTGTTTTACTGCCTTGTTTCCACGGCTTGTGCAGCCTGCTTTCTTATCCTCCCTAGGACCACCTACTCAAAGATGGCACCGCCCACGGTGGGTTGGGTCCTCCCACATCAGTTACTAATTAAGAAAATATCACACAGACTTGCCTACAGACCAATCTTATGGAGGCATTTTCTCAATTAAGATTCCCTCTTCCCAAGCCGAGTAGGATGTCGCACATCTTTAATCCCATTACTCAGGAGGCAGAGGCAGGTGGATCTCTGAGTTCGAGGCCAGCCTGGTCTACAGGGTGAGTTACAGGACAGCCAAGGGCTACACAGAGAAACCCTGTCTTGAAAATAAGATAAAACAACGAAAAATTGAATGGTCTCATTTCTATAGCACTTAATAAAGAAGAACACATCTAGGAATAAACTAGATGAGAAAAGGTGAGAAAACGCTGGGGTGCTACTGTTGGATGCAAACAGAAAAGTACCAACAGACAGACCTGCTACCTTTCTGACAGGAAGAGCCAGCACCAGGAGGATGTCAGCTTTCCCTAATTAATCTGTGTACTCAACTCGGATACCAACAGGCGTTTGTTTGGTACTAGTACAGTGCAGGCTGGTGGACACAACCTCAGTTGGAACAGTGTCACACAGGGCTGTGCCTGAACAGTGTGTGTGTGTGTGTGTGTGTGTGTGTGTGTGTGTGTGTGAGAGAGAGAGAGAGAGAGAGAGAGAGAGAGAGAGAGAGAGAGAGAGAGAGAGGGGGGGGGGAGAACGCTCACATATGGAGGTTAGAGAAGTTTCTAGGAGTCAGTTCTCTACTTTTACCACGTGGGTTCTGTAGATCAAAGTCGATTGTCAGGCTTGGCATCCGGTGCTCTTACCTGCTGAGCCATCCTGATGACCCCAGAACACCATTTCTTTGAGTCCCCCCACCCCTTTATTTACTGAACATAATGTAGTAATTAAAACTCTAACACATTGGAATAATTATTAAGGATTCGTGTCATTTGGCTCCAGCCTGACGAAGATTTGTTTTTGTGGAGATGCAACATTACTTTGTGCCCAAGGAAGTTGAATCCAATTTTTATAGTCAACCTTAAATAACCCATCCACTCAGACTTCTGGGATATGTGTTTTCTTGCCATACCGTCTTGATGAAGGCCAGCTACTGAGCTCCTAACACTTGGATCCATAAGAGTTGCCTTTTATGGAAGGAACAGCAAGCCCTGAGCAATCCTTCAAGCTCTGGGTCGCCTCTGCTGGGCAGTATGGTGGATACATGCATGAGCGGCAAACATTTACCAATGAAGGAGCAAGAGACATTTAAAGTGGTTTTTTGTTTTTGTTTTTTTAAATAAAGATAACAACACACACACACACACACACACACACACACACACACACACACACACACTGACTGCTCCTTCTGAGCTGAGAGGATTCAGCTAGCCCAGATTTCTGCTCCCCAATAGTGCTGAATATGGCCTCTCCCATGGTAGGTATTGAGCACCTCACTATTCCTTTCAGTCAACCCTGCTTTCCACTGTGCAGGGCACTTAATGCCTGTAAAGGACAAGAGCCTTGGAAGACATGTATGCAGGGTTAACGGGGCACAGACCCCTTGCCATCTGAAGCTCACTTGAACAAATGACTCGCTCTGTCTGTTCTTTGCTTTGTTGAGAGAGTGTGGGCTTCCTGGGTTGTTGAGAGGACCGAGTCAGTCCATTGCAGGTGTGTTGAATACTTCTCCAGAAATACTTAGATATTGTTGCTTAATACAGACACTGTCTGAACCAATCCTAGGAACCCCTTCCAGGAGGACCTTTGAAGGATTATATTTTTGTGTCTTCACCTTTGCCTTTGATTTTGTCCTAATGGTCTGGTGTTTCTATATAAAACCCAAGAAAATAAAGGATCTCAATCCTGTCTTTATTTGCATATGGTTACAATTTATGAATTCACTTGCTGTGTTTCTTCTGTTCCTACACTCTCCTGGATACCTGGTAACGATACAACCCCGACTCTCACTGTCTCACTACCCTCTCCCCAGGAACAAGGGAGGGACGCTCTTCCATGTGGCTTCAGCTTCACCCAGGGTCTATCTTGGTCCACGTGGTATGAGCCCTCAAGGCCTCTGAAGGTTGGGGATGAGCACCACGAAGCTTTGCAAGGTCCCTGTCATGTCCTTGCAAGTGACCCTGTGACCAGTTCCCTCCTTTGCCATGGTTAGGGTGCACAAAGGCATGGTGGGCAGCAGCTAGGGTCACAAGCCTTGCCCGTGTCTGAGGCTGAATGTGTGCCCTCTGGGGCTGGTGGGTCTGCAACAAGGTCTCGGGCTTGCTCAGACAGCAGTAAGAGTCCTGGGCAGGCACTGTGCCCTGCTAGTGTCCCGCTCTGCTCTGAAGAGTGTCTGAGGCCAGTCTCTTAGGGCTCTGCTTCTCAGAGCCTACCCAGACCCTGTGAGTCCTGGTGGGTAGAGCAGCCTCAAGGAGAAGGTGCTGGACCCTCTTCCCTCCTCGCCTTTCTCAGATACCATCAGGCATCAGGTGGCAAATAAGTCCCTTGGCCTTGTCAGAGGGCATGGCACCCTAGTGTCTCTGTCTCAGCCAGATGCCAAGCTTTGCCATCCTCCTGGTAAGGTGTAGAGAGCACAGAAGGGTCAGGGGCTCCCTCTTCAGGGATGGGGTATGGAGGCTCAGGGGATGCTGGGGGATCTCCAGGGCCCCGTGTCCCCCCTAGCACTGGTCCATTGTATATATAGATATTGCCAGTGACAGTCACAGAGCCTCCGGCCACATGAATGCCATTTGCACCTGCGGGAGAGAAGGCCAGATGAGAGGGGATGCTTCCAGAAGTCTCTTCTTTCCTCCCAGCCCCACCTCTCATTTGCTCTTCCTTAGCCTAGGCTGGCCTAAAACTGCTCTGATATCCTGATCCTCCTGTCTCCAGTTCTGATTACAGGTGCGCCCCCTCTCCCAGCTTCACTAGAGTTTCCTTCCTTTCTCTCTCTCTCTCTCTCTCTCTCTCTCTCTCTCTCTCTCTTTCCTTTCCTTTCCTTTCCTTTCAAGATTTACTTATTTATTATGTATACAGTGTTCTGTCTGCATGTGTCCCTACAGAAGAGGGCACCAGATCTCATTACAGATGGTTGTGAGCCACCATGGGGTTGCTGGGAATTGAACTCAGGACCTCTAGAAGAACAGCCAGTGTTCTTAACCTCTGAGCCGTCTCTCCAGCCCCCACTATAGCTTTCTTAAGTGCTGGGATTACAGGTGTGCCTACACCTCCAGCTTCGCTGATAGCTTTTCTAAGTGCTGAACACACTCCTCTGTTTCTTTCAGACTCGGGATCTTTTTATTTTTTTATTTTTTGAGACAGAGTTCCTCTGTGTAGCTTTGCGCCTTTCCTGGAACTCACTTGGTAGCCCAGGCTGGCCTCGAACTCACAGAGATCTGCCTGGCTCTGCCTCCCGAGTGCTGGGATCAAAGGCATGCGCCACCACCGCCCGACTCGGGATCTTTTTATTTCATCTGGGCCTTATTCTGTCTCCCTCCCAACCTACCCACATCCCTCCCTTCCTCCCGCACCCACTTCTCCCTACGGCCTGCCCAGCTTACCGTGGGCCACCTGGCTGTGCCCCTCTAGCTCCTTGGCCTGGACCAGGGGACTCTGCTGTTGTAGTACCACTTTCTCCAAGACTGGGGTCACTGGGGGTCCAGCAGAGGACGGGGACAAGTCCACAGGCACGGGCAGAAGTGGTTCTGCCAGGTCACGGAAATGTGGGTTGGCTCTTGGAGTGGGGCAGGGGGGAGACTCTTCTCCCTGAGGAGGAGAAATAGAGAGAACCAGCCAATGTCAGAGGCTAGACTTCACCACAACTTAGTTCCCAGGCCCTAGTCCTTGTATCCTGGCAGCTCACTGTCTGTCTCCACACCTCACCATGCTTCCTGCCTCAGGGCCTTTGCACTTGACGCTCCTCTAATTTCCAGAGCACTTTCTTCAAAGAGTTCCCTGCTCACCTGTCACTCACTGTCCACCTCACTTTTATTATGGTTGCCACCTGATATACAATTATTATTTATATACCATTATTGTTGTGGTTTGGCTGTGTTAGAGACAGGCTCTTATTCTAGCCCAGGCTGCTCCGGGTCTCACTACGTAGCCCCAGGCTGGCCACGACTCATGGTGAGGCTTCTGTCTCAGCCTCCCAAGTGCTGGGAAGACAGGATGGAGCCACCGCCCTGGATACAACTTTCCCCCACCCTGTGGCACTGGCAATGGAGCCCAGGTCCTTGTACATGCTAGCTAAGTGCTCTAGCATCCGGGCCTTTGAATTTCATTTCTGTTCCACACTCGTGCAAACTCCAGGACAGGAGGCACTTTCTCAGGCTGTATGTCAGGTACCAAAACGGTGGCTGAACCTGGACACCCAGCAAGCAATCAGCGGAATGCATGGAGGCTAAAGTCTACCTCCCCTGACCTCACAGCCCCACCCCCCTTGCTCCTTTACCTCTGGATGCCTCTTGAGCAGAGTACCTGAAATGAAAAACAAAACGGGGGGGTGAGGCCTCTAGTTCCCAACCTTTCAACCTTCACCCCCACCCCCCCACTATGTGCTGCCAACCTTAGTGTCCCAGAGGAAGACAATACAGTTACCCTTATCCCTCAGAACGAGGGCTGGGAGAAACTGGTATCCAGCACCCTGACAGTCTTGTGCACCACCAGGGTTTGTCCATGACTATCCCCCCCCCACTCCACTGCCACTTCCATGTGCAGGTATGAAGTGGTGTCCTTCCTACCCAGCTTTCTGCAGAGAGAGGGGTGCCTCGTCCAGGTGCAGGCCAGGGTGGTGGTGAAGAGCAGAAGACAGACCAGCGGCAGTAGGGTGGCCAACAGCAGCATTGTCCCTGGCAGGGAGGCAGACAAGAGTGAGGAAACCAAAGGGCGGGCGGGAGGAGCCTCTCCCACAAATCAGCCTTTTCCCCCTTTGGGGCCATTTCCCTTGGGCTGTGGACGAGGGGCTGCGGCTGGCTTTGGGAAGGGTCTCTTGACCACGTGAGAGTCTGCCCTGAGTGGTGATGTCTAGACCTCTTGCAGTCAGTGGGTGAGGGATGCTTTGACAGCTGGTTTTCAAGGCTGGGAGTAGGTGAAAGGCAGCGGGGAGGGGAGGTGGTGTTTGAGCCCCATTTCTGTGACTGGACGTTAGATTGGCCTGTGTGCCTCTGAGAACCTCACTTCTGAGCCTGGTCTATGGCTCTCAGGGAGAGCAGTTGCAAGCTGCCCACCCCCTTGCTCATAGTAGGACTCAGGAAGGAAAGAGGCAGAGAGATGGGCGTTTGGTTTCCCAGGCTTGCCCACACTGGTTCACCACAGCTGTGGCCTTAGGGAGTGAAGCATGCAGGGCATGGGAAGAAACTGGACCAGGAGACTGGACACCCAGGTGCCTGTCTTTATTCGAGCATTGCTTTGTCATATATAAAACAAGCAGGTTAACAGACCTACTGGCTAATGCTAGTTACTAATTATCACTATTGAAATGCTAGTGATAGCTGGTACATAGTTGAAAATTTCTGAGAGGTCATGGGAAAATATTTATGATCCACTGTTAACTGAAAAGCATCTACTCAGCATGTGCCAACACCTCCCCCTCAAAAAGTGTCAAGTTATAAAACACTTTAATCACTTCACTTAAAGTAAAAAGTTTTATGAGTAGAATGCATAAGGATGTATGGAAGAGGCAGACTAAGACAGTAAGAGCAGAAGGTTCTAAGTTCAGTGGGTGAATTTTAGCTAAATTTTTAATCTCTCTTTCCCTTCTCCCTCTCTGAGACAAGGTCTCATGCAGCACAACTTCAAAGTCCTGCCTCCACCTCCCAAATGCAGGGATGACAGACATGTGCCACCATACCCGGTGTAAATTCTTAAAAAGTTCTACAGCATGTGTACCTTACAAGTGGGTCCCCAGTAAGACTTAGATACATACACTAATAACATGATTTACACCCTCCTCCAACCCCCACCCCTGAAAAATCTCAGGTAAATCATGTCTCAGTTTTCTCTTCCCATCGGTGAGGATGAATAACTCCACTTTATAGAATCATTAAGCAGATTAAGTGGGATCTCTGAGGGGTTCAGAGTAGTTCTCAATACTCGGAAGCTGTAATTACAAATATCTGCTCATTCAAAAATGTTACTACATTCTGCCAATTAGTAATGATTATAGTCATCAGAAACAACCTACAGTCAACCACCAGGCTGGAAAGCTGGTGAGTTTCCTAGAAGACAGAAACCAAGAAACCAGAAAACCTAGAAAGAGTCAAATGGAAGAGCATGACTCCAACAGAAGTGTGGGACTGAACAATGAGGTATTCGATGGAAGTGCATCCAAAATCATTATTTGTCTGTTAACCTGCTTGTTTTATATATGACAAAGCAATGCTCGGATAAAGACAGGCACCTGGGTGTCCAGTCTCCTGGTCCAGTTTCTCCCCATCTATGATGGAAGTGCATACAAAATCATTGTAATTCAAAGTCTGTTAGAATTACATCTCAGCACAGGAGCGTTTCCTGGCATAAGGTGTATAATTTTTAAAGCCTGTAAGAATATAGTCTAGGATGTTCTAATTCCCACCCCCTCCTTTGAGATATTCTCAGTCGGTAGCCCAGGCTGGCCTCAAACTCTTGATTCTCATGCCTCAGCCTTCTAAGTGCTGGGGATGACATGGGTATGCCACCACACCCAGCTTTCCAAGATTTTCTTTCTTCTTTTGGTGGTACTTGTTCAAACCCAGGGCCTTGTGCATCCCAGACAAGTACTCTGCTTCTGAACTATATGCCAGCCCCTTCCAATTTCTTTAGAAGGAATGTTTCTTTCTTTTTTTTTTTAAATTTTTTTTCTTTCTTTCTTCCTTCCTTCCTTTCTTTTTTTGGTCTAATCCTGGGAGGAAAGATGCACATGTCTTTGTTTTCTTGTTTTCTGGCATTTCCCCAGATTCTGCCTTGTGAACCTCAGCCCAGCCTCTTACCTGGCTCTGATTGATTTCTACAGACAGTGTCAGAGCTGGCAGTACCTGGAGCTGCCTCCACCAGGCCCTGGTTCTCACATCTGTGGAGGAACAGGAGTGTGAGCTGTTGCTGCTCTCCTTGGTACCTGGTGCTCCAGGAACACATGGTGGGGAATGGCCAGGGGACTACTTGGAGTCAAGGATGAAGGGAATGTCAACTGTTGGGCTTCCTGGAGTTGGGGGAAGTGTGGGGAGGGGCACTCTCACCTGGTATGGGGTTGGCAGCGGGCTGTAGGGGAGGAAGTATTCTGGAAGTATCCTGACTTGCAGGGCACACAGGTGATGTCAGTCTCCATATCTTCATCTGGCAAAGAAAGGGCAGGGCCGGTCAGGGTGAGTGGACAAGTGTGAGCCCAGCTGTGGGCTTCCTTTATGCCTCCTCGCCAATCAGATCTACAGCTGTCACCTTGCCCAGCTTGGTTTTTCAGCCTGCCTTTCCCCCAGGCTTCCCCAGGACTGACAGGAGCCACATTCTAAGCTCCTCACACCTGTCCCAATTCATGTCTTGGCAGACCCCCTCCTGTGAGCCCTTTGCAAGGAATGATGGATATTTTAGGCCCAAAGAGAACTCCAGTGGGGGGCCACCAATGGACGCAGTCCAGTGCTCCTTGCCCTTGACACCAGCCTCCTTTCACCGGCTGCCCTCGGTGACCTCTGACCTGTAACCTCAGCTTCCGTGCCAGGCTTGCATATTACAATTTGCTCGCAGTGCACACACTCATTGTCCAGATACACACAGGCCATCCCTGGCTTGCAGCGGCACTCAGGTTTGCGATCGCTGGCGCAAGGGGCAACCTCCTCGAAGCCCAGCACTGGCAGGGAGAGAAGAGAGTCAGAGAGGAGCTGGGGTCCCAGCAGTACCCCTCCTCCAGGTGGACCCCTTCTCACCAGAGTCACAGGAGCGGCACATCTGGCAGATGGAGAGATGGTTCCAGTGTTCATTGTAGGACCCATCGAGGCAAGGCTTGCAAACGGTGTCTTGGCTCTGGTTGCATACGGCATAGGCGAACTTGCCTGTGAGGCAAGTGGGGCAAGAGGGGTATCAGGAGACAGGAGTCTTCTCCCATCTCCACGGCTTGCTGCATGCACAGAGAGAGCCTCTCCCTGGCCTCTTTGTCTCCATCCTGTCTTCATGGCGACGCGGCTATCTCTTCAAATCTCGGTGGCCGTGGGACAATGGCTAATGCTTCTGGGTCTCTCTCTACCAGCTAGCTTTACCAGCGTTGGTCTGGCTCTGACCTACCCTAGCCACCCAGGCTTCCCGGGGCCACTGTTCTCACCTGGGGGGCAGCGGGAGCAGCAGACCTGATGCTTGGACTCGAAGTATTCCTTGTCCCGGTCCCAGCAAGTTTGGTTTTCTATGCGATATGGGGGCACCTTCCACGGGGAGGCGGAGACAGAGGAGAACAAGGCAGGGTCAGCTCTGGTGGGCAGAAGGGCCGGAGAGAAGCCTGCCCAGGCCCCCCTTTCCCACCTGGCCCACCCCACCTAGCCCCTCCCTCACCAGCTGGAGCTCAGATGCCGTCAGGATCCCGCAGAGTCCCAGCAGAAGTGGCCCCCAGGCCAGGCCGCAGGGAGAGGCCCCAGGCAGGCGCATGGCGGCCTTTCGGGTCTGCTGACCAGACCGGGTGGAGGCCTGGGAGGAAGGTGGGAAGCCCGGACGTCCTGAGCAGCAGCGTTGGCCACGACTTCCCAAGCCTGGCGGCTGGGCCGACGTGCCCCCGGGGGCCGGGAGCGGCCGGGCCTGGCCTCCAGGGCTCCAGCGCCGGGCTCAGGAAGTGGGAGTGGAGAGAGCCGGCCGGGGGCGGGGGCAGGGAGCTCTGGGAGCAGAGGCCGGCCTGTCGCAATCGCGACCGGGGAAGAGGAACAGGCTTGGCGGCCTCGACGCAGGGCGGGAGGGGGTGGCCGGGAAAGCACGTGAGAGCTGCAGGCCCGGAACCGGCCTCCACCTTTCTTCTGAAGCCCGGCCCTCAGAGGGGCTGCGGATCAGGACCACCCGCTGGCGGAAAAGGGGGCGGCAGAGTCAGTAGCTAGCCATCAGTCAAGCTGACCTCCAAGAGCCTGGGGCAGAGCTGACCTGGGTACACATGGATGTTGAGGCAGAGCAGTGGGCAGCCGAGTGCCAGATTTGCAAAGCCGATGCACCAGGAATTGACAGTGCATCCGGCTGAGACACCCAGAGGTGGCTAGCAGATGCAGAGTCTGGCCAGTCACCCCACTTGGCAGAAACTGAGGGCCTGCCTCTGTGACTTTTTAAAGAAATGCTACCACAGTAACAAGCCACAGGCCTCCACCCTGCTGGCCCACCCACGCCACACATTATTGGCCACACCACAAGACACTGGAGAGCATGCAGCTGGCCTTGAACCTGTCCTTCTGTCCTCTAGAGATCTCTCTCAAAGGGAGAGTAGGGGAAGATGTGAAAACCTAGGTTCTGGTGAGTTGGGGACCTCTGGGCTGGGGCTGGGTAGCCCAGTTCCAGCTTGTGTGCCCATAAGCCTGTGACTCTCTTGGAACAGAAGGACCTGAGAGCCCAGCCAGTGTGGGTACGTTATCTCTGGAGCAGACCTGCTCAGGGTGCCAGGCAGAGGAGTCCAAGGCCAAGCTTGTTCAGCCTGGTGGCCCTTTTCTTCCCACCACTGATAAACAGCTCAGATCTGCTTGCATTTGCGTGCCAACCCCTCTTTCCACCTTCCACTGGCTGCCCCCCAAACCCCCTCACCCAAACCACTCTCCAAAGTTTAGTCCATGCCTCCAGGAAGCAGCTACAGAGGCCCCAAGGAAGACCAATGTCTGCTTTGGGCTGCCTGTCTGGTCCCTACTAAGCTGTGGGCTGGCCTATTGCCTGGTTTGGATATTAAGTCTGGGCTCATCCGGCTTATGCCACAGGCCAGGTACACACTGGTGGAATAAACGAAGGCCATCCACACTGCTTAGCCTCTCTGGCAGAGCCGTCTGTTTTTCGGGTCCCAGTTCATGTCAGCATCTGTCCTGCCTTCCCTGTGACTCAGGGGAGCCTCCTTTGGGATGAGGGGAAGTCTTGAGATAGCTCACCTGAGAACTGGCCTTCTTCACGGTGGATCAGATATCCAGACAGGCCTTCCGTGGAGATGTGAAATGCTGCTGCCAGGGCTTAGATATGTCACTCTGTCTCCTCACTGGTGTAGGCCCAGCAGCCACACTCTGCTGGCGACTGTCTGCATCAATAGTCTCAGGCCTGGCAAGGGAAGAGATACTTGAATAGCAGACTAGCTCTGGCTTCTCTTCCTTCTAGGCCCATGGAGTTGGGGCAGGGACTAGACTCACTTGGGTCTCTTAGGAACATAAAGGAATAGGTGTGTTGGCAGCCTAAGATAATTTCCACTCTTCTTTTTGTATTTTTTTTTAAAGATTTATTTATTTATTATGTACACAGAAGAGGGCGCCAGATCTCATTACAGATGGTAGTGAGCCACCATGTGGTTGCTGGGAACTCAGGACCTCTGGAAGAGGAGTCGGTGCTCTTAACCTCTGAGCCAGCCCTTCTTTTTATATTTTATTAGGGAAACTTCACATGTACTATCCCCAAAGAGACAAAATAGTATTGAGATCCACCATGTTGTCACTACCTAGCTTTAACTCGTGGCCAGTCTCTTTTCTTCATATAGTATGTATATCTTAAAGCTTGCCAGTCTTCACATGTAGATTAGTGGATTCTCACTTCATTTTTCTCACTTGTTTATTTGTATATGTATGTAGTATGTGAGTGTGAATACTTTCTCAATCAGGACTCAGGTGAGGAGATGCAACCAACCTCCTGGTAGCCTATAGGGACTGCAGACAGACAACTCTTAATGCAAAAACGGTTATTATAATGGCCCTCCACCCTACTTTATGAGTGTGGAGACTGAGGGGTAAGAAAAATCTTCCAGTTCTTAGTGAGCACTGTATCATCTTTTTTTTTTTCCTCTTGTGCTTTTTTTTTAGCTTCCAGAAACTTTTATCAATGTTCACTGGGCAATACCAGACGGGAAGACTCACAGAAGGTGTGAAGGGCTCTTCTCCCAGGCCTCCTTCAGAGAGGCTTGCTGAAATACCCTCCTCCCTGCAGCCCATGAGTACTCCCCAAAGAGAGTTGGCGTGAGTGGGTCCCTTTAAATCCTGTCTTTTTCCTCATGTTTCCCTTAGCCAGCTGATGGCCTTAGCCAGCCCAACCAGGCTGGTAGACACCGAGAAATGAGCCTATCAGATGAGAAGTGGGCTTCTCCAGTGTTTGGAATGTCACTGGGAATAAAGCCTTACCCAGTTATTCTCAGTCTTGGTTAACTTTGCTCCCCAGAAGACATTTGGCAATATCTTAAGACATTTTAGGTTGCAACTGCTTGGAATTCCCACTGTCGCCTAGTGCACAGCGGCCAGGGATATTGCTATGACCTACAGTGCAAGACAGGCCCAGACAAGGAGGAATTGCCTGGCTGGGAATGCCAGCAGTGCTGAGCTTGTTAAGCCCCGGACTAACCGGAGGACTAAGTCTCTAACAGGGAACTCCTTAGCATCTTTGCAGGTCACTGAGGATGGCAGAGAGAAATCTTCTAGTCCATCAGGTAGATTTATACTACGGAAAGGAACATCAAAGGATGCTGTTTGCATAGTAGGCAGCCCTGTAGGTATCACTAAATCTAAGAGTAAAGGGGTTCATTTAAGTGGGTGACTCATTTTTATCCTAGAAAGCATAAAAGCCGACAAGGGAAGAAGTGAAGGCAATTTCGATAAACGAAGAACATACCACAAATCAACAAATCAACGTGCTGTCTGAGAAGTTAAGATGTCTGATGTGTGTGTGTCCCCCCCCCCCCCCCCCCCCCCCCCCGTGCACACCCCTCTCTGTCAAAGATAAACCTTGGATCTCAGCCAGGACGTGAAATTCTGCTGTCTGCAGAGCGGGTCAGCAAGCAGTGACCATTAAGTTAGGCATGGTGGCATACATTTGCAACTATAGCACTTGGAGGATGAGGCAGGAGGATTGGGAACTTGAGAGCAGTGTGGGCACAGAGTGAGTGTCTCGGAAACAAAAGGAAACAAAAATAATAATTCCTAGTCACTGAAGTCACTGAAATTAGCCTGGCACTTGTCCTCAGAGAACTCATAATAGGATCTACACATATGTAGGCATGTGCATGTAAACACAGGTGCGTGTGTGGGCCAGTTCATTAAGAGTAAAGAGCAGGAGGTGCTGAGGTAGGCTTTCCTTGGGAGTGTGGAGGAGAAAGTGCTTCCTTCCAATCATCTACCTCTGGGATGCAGAGGCAAGAAGACTGTCAGTCCTAACGCTCAGCCCACTGCAAATCCTGAAGGGTTCCTTCTTTCCCGATAGCCACCACACAGTTTACGGCCATACTAACTGTTGGCAGGTGGCTGGTATGGGGCAGGGAAGGCAGGCTCTTATTTAAGCAATGGTTTGGGGCTTTGGGAGAGGCAACAGGAAGCCCTGGGAAGGGGATCTTTCTCGGGCAAGGTAAAAAATGCCCCTGACATGCCATGTAAGACTCTACTATTCTGGAGGGCAGGAAAGCAGCATCAGACTTGGGAAACAGCTCGCCCTAACCCTGGGTGGCCCTGAGGCCTTGGATTCCCTCAGGTACTGAACAAGTGGATAGGTGTAGTCAGCTAGCAGGCCTTTGTCACTAGGCAGCCTGACACGCCACTTCCCGCTCCTTCTTTTTTTCAAATGAGAGCCCTGGGGCCTGCAGAGGTGAAAATGTCCTTCCTTCCGTCCTTCCTTCCTTCCTTCCTTCCTTCCTTCCCTTTTTCTTCTTTTTCCATTTTGAGACAGAGCCTCATTATGTAGCCCTGGCTGCCCTAGCACTCACTTGGTAGACCAGGCTGGCCTTGAACTCATAGAGATCCACCTGCCTCTGCCTCTCAAGTGCTGTGACTAAAGGATGCACCACTATGCTTGGCTTAAAAATGTCTTTTCAAAGACAGTTTAAAAATAAAAATGGAGCTGAGCAGTGGTGGCACAGGCCTTTAATCCCAGCACTTGGGAGGCAGAATCAGGTGGATCTCTGTGAGTTCAAGGCCAGCCTGATCTACAGAGTGAGTTCCAGGACAGCCAGAGCTGTTACACAAAGAAACCTTGTCTAGAAAAAAAAACCAACAACAACAACAACAAAATCAAAAAAACAAAAACAAAAACAATAAATAAACGAAAATGGGAGTCATAGAGTGATACCTATGATATGGTCCCACTTATAATTTTTTCTTTTTTTACTTTTTAGAAATGCATGTGAATTGGCATAGTGTACATATGTGTAATTGTAGTACTGGAGAGGCTGAGGCAGGAGGATCATGAATTCAAGGCCAGCCTGGACTATAAAGCAAGTTTAGGTCAGTTATACACTGAAACCCTGTCTCAATATATAACACCACAAAACATGTAAATATGAAAGACACACAGAAATAGATAGATGAACAAGTCATAGTGGGTCCCTTTGGGCTGTTGGAAGGAGAGAAATAGGAAGCTTTTTGTTGTTTTATGTACTGCATTGCTGGGGAAAATATACTATGACAAAAAATGAGTCTGCAGTCCCAGCACTTGGAAAGCTGAGGCAGGAGCATAACTGTGAGTTCCAGGCCAGCGTGGGCTACAGAAAGATCCCCTGGTTTGGGGGGGCAAGTGTGTGTGTGTGTGTGTAATATTTGAAATGGGGCTCTGGCCAAAGTTCAGAACTCAAATATCTGTTCTCACAACAGGCTTGCACTGGCCCGTTCCGGATCTCTAACACCGTAGTCTCCAGCCAAGCCACTCTTGTACCCTGTCAGGACACGCCAGAGTCACCACACTCTTCAGAGCAGACATTTCTCACGGAGTCCTTGAGATGAAAACTATTTGTCACACTGCCTGAAGCCAGTACTTGGGTTTCAGGCCCAGTTAGCAAACAGAAGAGGCAAGGAGGAGGAGCTGGCTTCTCAGAACCTCACAGATCAAATAGCCGGGGAACCAACCGGGCACCTTGCCTGTGGGACACTAGTTTTAAGGACTCGGTTCAAGGAAGAATGGAGTTTCTAAGGGTGGCTAGGGCTATGGAGGGGTGGGAACAGTTCAAAGTCATACAGCCAAGGAGATATAACTGGAGAGCTGACAAATCCATGGGCTTTGTCTGGGAATGACTAAGCCCCTCCTGGTGGTCTGGTTCTCCAGAGTCTATTGCTGGTCTGTCTCAGAAGGTAGATGGCAACCTCAGAGGAGAAGGTTTCTGAATTCTGTTTATAACTGCTGCTATTTTGCTCTGTGACTTCAGAGAGCTGGCTTGTTGTTTGGGAGAGTCAGTTTCTTCATCTGGAAAATGAAGAAAGAGCCAGCCTCCCTCTTCTGACAGGAGGTTTCAGGAGGGCACCTGTCCAACAACTTAGTCAGCAGGTGGAACCCTGGTGGCCCACAGGCTCTCCTTTTAAGAACGAGGTGAGGGGGGCCCTCTTCTTTACCTGGTAAATGCCAGTCTCCAGGGTGTCACTCCAAATGGGTCCCTCCTCCAGCCTCCCGCAGGCTCCCCCTGGACTTGCTTCTTATCTCTCCAGAATCCTTATCTCACTATATTTCAACTGCTTGTTATGCAGAACTAGTTCTTCCCATGGGCCTCTATGGGTGAGCAGGTCTGTGTCCGCAGGTCTAGGGATACAGAGATCACTTGTGTCCGTTGCTGCTGGAGAGAGCCTGTATGGTAGGAGGAACCAGTGAACATACTGGGGCACTGGGGCTGCCCTCCTCAGGGCTCAAGTGTGGATATCCCGGGCCAACTGTGCAGGGCCTGGGCTGTGTGAATGGAGTTCCTGTGGCTGCTCTTGCCGTCATTTCTGGGTCTGAGCCTCTGAGGCCTCCAAACCTGTATACTCACTACTTGAGCATACATCTCTCTTCTCTTGCTGGGGTGGGTTGAGAGGGAGACTCGGGAGAAGAGCACATCCCTGATGTCAGACATCTTTTCCCTTCTAGGACAGTGTACTCGGCCTCCTTGTCCCAGATACCAGCATGGACACAGTTCTCGTTCTCTCCGAGTGTCTGCCATCCCTGTCGGTCCCTGGGCTCTGGTCTTTGCCCACAGAGCTCTGCCGGGAGGGGGGCCCCCACACTCACATTGCCTCTGATGCCCACATTCCTGCAACCTCGTGATCACAACAGGGGGCATTACACATTCCTGGCCTAGCAGCCAATGGTGTCAAAAAGAACAGAATGTCCTAGGACCTGGCCCAGCCCCCTGCTTCACCTGGGCCCCTCCCAGGTCTGGCCAGAGCCAGGTAGGTGGGGTGAAGAGTTCAGAGGGAAGAGGATGGGGAAGAGGATGGTGGGGCCAGCAGGCGCTCCCAGTTCCTGGAGGACCCTTCTCCTTTTCCTCCAGGGTCCTGGGTGTGAGGCTGACTTGGGATGACCTTGAGGGACCCAATCAGAAGGGACCCTGGTTTCTGGAAGTTCACTTAAGTTTCTTTCCCCTGGCTGTCTGGCCTGACAGGAGAGTCCTTTTGGGGCAGGCTGCCTCCTCTTCCTCCTCCTCCATCCTCCGTCAGCTCTGTGCCCAGTCCTGTCTGTCTCCTCTTTCTGCCTTCCCTGTTCCTGGGTTTCCCCACCTAGTCTCAGTCCCTCCTTCCGCCTTGCCTTCTGGCTTTTGTGTGTAGAATCCTTTCTCCCCGCTCAGGTTCTCCCTCAGGTTCTCCAAGCCTCGCCAATCTTCTGTTCCTAGTCTCCCTGCCGGTCTTTCCCCATCAATCCATCGCTGGCCCAAACTCTTCAGCAGGTACCTGCTTCACCTGCCCCGGCCAGCCCTCCTCACTGGGGAGCAACCGGACCAGACTCCTCCTTTGACCCTCCCCCTGCACGCTCACCTTTAATTGAGATGCTAATGAGGCTCCTGTGGCTCCCATCCCCAGGCCCTGCACCTGTCAGGTGAGAGGGTGGAGAGGCTCCGCTGCCAGCTTCAACTGGAAAGGAACCAGTCACTGCCCAGCCACACCTGGGAGCTGGAGTCAGGAGGCAGCTCAGGTCTCCTGCAGCCCTGCGGTTCCTGAGGGAGAGGAGGAGATAGCAGGGGGCCCGAGGCCAGGGCTCCAGCCCAGAGAAGAGGGCCCAGGAGGAGACAGGGAAGGCAGGGGAGGAAGTGAGGCAGGATCAGAGAGCCTGGCACAGACGGGGAGACCCAAAGAGAAGCAGGAGGCTGCTGGGCCAAGAGGGCGTGAAAGCTGGAGCCGGTCACACCGTCAGGGAGGAAAAGGGCAAGAAGGGGAGGCTGTTAAGTAAGGCACAGTATCTGCTGTGGAGAACCAGGAGGCGCTAGCGGGCAGGTGAAGGTGGCTGGGAAGCTCTGTGGCTACTCCAGAGAAGCTCAGTGCTGCCTGGCTGGCCCCCCAACTCCAGAAGGTCAGCTGGCTCCTGGAAAGCAGGAGGAGGGTGGGAGGACAGGGGGAGAGTGGACTCAGCCTAGGATGCGGGCACGGTCAGGGGCAGCCCCGTTCTGCCTTCATGCTGATGATGCCGGAGCGCACCAGGGCCCCGAGCTCAACCTTGACCTAGACCCTCACCTCTCCAACTCACCTAAGGGCTCCATGAAGGGCGGCAAGTTCAAGGAACAAGACCCTTGTCCTCCTCAGCCCATGCAAAGGCTGGCGAAGGGAGACAAGCGAGAAGAGCAGGGGCTGGGTCCCGAACCCTCAGTGCCCCCGCAGCCCACCGAGGAGGAGGAGGCGCTGATCGAGTTCCACCGCTCCTACCGAGAGCTCTTCCAGTTCTTCTGCAACAACACCACCATCCACGGCGCCATCCGCCTGGTATGCTCCAAGCACAACCGCATGAAGACGGCCTTCTGGGCCGTGCTGTGGCTCTGCACCTTCGGCGTGATGTACTGGCAGTTCGCCTTGCTGTTCCAAGAGTACTTCAGCTACCCTGTCAGCCTCAACATCAACCTCAACTCAGACAAGCTGGTCTTCCCTGCGGTCACTGTCTGCACCCTTAATCCCTACAGGTCAGTCAGTCCTGTGCTGTTTCCCAGGTGTGTGTGTGTGTGTGTGTGTGTGTGTGTGTGTGTGTAGGGGTGGCTCAGTGGTATAGCATGTGCTTAGCATGCTCGAGGCATGCTCGAGGCCCAGAGTTCCACCCTCAGCAAAAGCAAGCAAGCCCCAAAGTAAACAAGTGTGGGGATGGAGCTGTGAGGCCAGTGAGCTGGTTGAGGTCAAGGCCTTGCAGGTGCTGTGGAGGTAGATAAGATCTTTGTACAGAAGGGAAGTTGGCTGTGCTGTGGAAGAGGTAACACGGGGTTGGGGGGGGTGGGGGGGGATGCAGGGTAGGAGAGTGGGGTGGGAGAGTCTCCTTGTCACATGTCCCCAAAGTCCCAGGCTGATGCGTGCAGGTGAGCCAGACGGCTGCCTTAATCACCTGCCCTTGCCACCTGCCCAGGTCGCTGACCCTTGAGGGCTTTGGTGTGTTCTGAGGTTTTGGGTTTCATCAGTGCTCTTGGGCAGTTTGGGTCTGGAAACTGAACTGTTGCTATGGAGAAGAGAGGAGGGCAGGGCTGGGTGTTTGTACACAGCATTTGTCTTCAGTCAGTTAACCAGACACAGTAGTGCTAGGCACCCAGCAGAAGAGGCTGGTTGATAATCCAGCGGCCTTTATCGAGGGCCAGGTGCTTTACTAGGTACTGGATGGAAAGGCTAAAACAGGGTGGGAGAGGTAGGCGTGTAAACAAATACTGTAGCATACCGTGATTAGTACAATAAAAACCGAGCTGGTCTGCCTTCAAGGAGTGTGAGGTCTCTTATGAGTGTTTGAATGAGGGCGAATGTGTGAGTACACGCATCAGGAATGCAGGCAATTATGGAAGGCTGGGGTTGGTCATACACTGCGGGCGGAGGTTCCCTCAGGTAGCCTGTCAGGTCCAAAGATGTGTCATGGATTAACAAAGGTTGGGAAGTCCTGTCCTGGAAAGGAAAACCTGCCCCCCCCCTCAATGAACACAGCAGGAGTCACTAAGCTGAACACAAGAGGCTCCTAGAAGTCCTCTACAGTTGCCTTGTGTCGTTCTCAAAGACGTGGGACATGGGACCAGTGGTATCCTCATTTTACATATAGGAAAACGAGGCCAAGGGAGACAAGTCAACAGTCATCCATTCTAACCGAATCCTGATTCATCCTGTTTGTTTGGTCCCCAAACTCGGCCTTGCTTTATACTCAAGAGATGGGACTTGAGATAAGTGAAGTTTCCAATCACTGGTTTACCTTCATTTCAAGGCCTGGGCTGTTCCCTTCCTTAGCCTCATTTTTCCCAGCAGGCTTTCTTAGCTCTTTTTCACCTTAGGCCAGGCAGGGTGGGGGACATAACAGGCAGAGAGTGCTGGAGGGGAGGGGCCAGGGCCTGGAAGTAGGTTGTAGACACTCAATAAATATTTGTGGTCACAAAGAGGAGGAGATATGGGGAAGGCTGGGGTGAGTGTGTTGAGGCCTGCATGTTTTCTAAGGTTCTACTGGGTGCATGGCCCTGGACAGGCCAGGCTAGAACCCCCGGGAGTGGACACCACACTGCCCCCAGCAGGGAGCAGCTGCCCACACAGGAACTCTCCCTCTTCCTGGAATATGACTGCGGGCTGGGGAGGTGGGGGGGGGGGAGAGGAACACACAGAGGGGAGGGAGGGCAGAGGGAGGAGGGCAGGGGGGAAGGGGGAGGGAGGGCAGGGGGGGCAGGGGGAGGGCTCCCAAACACAGGAGGGAACCGAAGTGCATTTGACTTGGTGTTGGTGGTCGTAAACACTGCTCCTCAACCCTGCAGTCTGGGGAGTGGGCATTTTATGGATTTACTTTGCTGTTTTCTTTCTTTCTTTTTTTTTTAAAGACAGGATCTCAGTGCAGCCCAGGTTGGCCTTGAACTCCTGGGATATTAGGGCACTTGCTACCACATCTGTGTTATTTCCAGTTTTCAGATTAAGATAATTGATGTTCAACAAGATGAAATAATTAGACCCAAAGCTGTATAGCTAATAATGAAGAAAAATAACAGTAAAAATACTGTTAATACATATTTACGTCCCAGATGGTTTTCCAGATGAACTAAATCTGAATGAATATTATAAATGGGCCAGGTGTGGCAGCTTATGCCTTTATCCCCAACACTCTGGAGGCAGAGGCGGCCAGATCTCTGTGAGCTACAGACCAACCTAGTCAACATAGTCCCAGGCCAGCCAGAGCTACATAGTGTTGTTCGCTGTCCCTAAAGACCCAGCCTGAATGTATGTAGTGATTCTAGCTCAGCTGCCCTGTCACCTGCCCAGGTGTCTGACCTTTAAGAAAAGAAATATTATGAAATGATTTCATCCTCACAACAGACTTGGGAAATATGTAGCATTGTTCCATCCGTTTTATAGATGAGGAAACACAGTTATACTCAGACAGACAGGCAAGCGGTGAAACCAGAATGAAAGAAAAAAAATCACTCCCATCTAGAGCTAGTGCCTCTCCGGCTAGCAGTCAAGTCCCAGGTCAAGTGTGACTTCAAAGCCCCTCTCCATGACAGCAAGGCTTCCCAAGGTGGGGCAGCTGGGAGGATCCCAGGAGGAAGAGCAGCCGAAAGAAGGGGACTCCTGGCTAGGAGTGCAGGGGAGGGGAGCCAGGGCCTGAGAGGGAGGCAGAGGCAGCAGATAGGCTGGGGCAGCCTGGTGGCGCTGATCTGAGTGTGAATCATGGCTGTTGGCAGAGGGAGGGACTTGACCTGGGGTGAGAGGAGAATAGGATGGAGGAACCAGTTGCCGAGGAGAGCCTGGAGTGGAGCAGAGTCACACTGGGTGTCCACCTGCTGAGGGACACCCCGGCAGAGGATTTAAGAAGGTGCCCTGGCTGCAGCGCTGTGCTGGTTTTACAATTTCTAGTCACTGGAAAGAGAGTGTTCATCATCTCCGCATCCATGGGCAACAGAGCCACAAACATATGGAACTTAGGGCTGGACCTAAGGAAGAATTTATCCAAGCCTGATGGCACATGCCGGTAATTCTGGCCCTTGGGAAACACAGACAGGAGAATCGGGAGTTCGAGGTTAGCTTTGGGTACAACTTTTTAGTTTGAGGCTGGATAGGTTACGTGTGACCCTGTGCCAACAACCACAGAATACAACCAAGGCAGAGCTTGGAGCTTGGGACAGTTAAGACCATGGACTTTCTCTTGGGCAGATGGCAGGGCTTGGCATGGAGTGGCCCAAGAGAGGGGCATTTCCTCAGAGAGCCACAGAAGGAGGTGGACTCTGAACTGGAAAGCCACCCTTGACCTGCACTCTCTTCTCAGTGTAGATGCCAGCCTTTCCTCAGTGTCTGGCAGGGAGAGCCCCGACTGAGGACCGAGACCCTGGGCTGGCCAGTGGTCAGATCCTTCTCTGTCGGGCACTCTGGTGCCGGGGCCAGAGTTGTTCAGCACAAGAATTTATATAGGCAGAGCTGTGTGTGCATGTGCATGGGTGGGTGCTCATGTGTCCTGGTGCCAGTAAAGGGTCTCTCCTTTTCACCTGGGTTTAACTGGGTTCTGTGCTGGGGGCTGAACTCGGGTTGCTCCGCTTGTCAGCAAGCCATCTCACTGGCTCCTGTGACGCTTCCTGAATAAGAAGGGCAGATGGGAAAATTGAGGCTCCAAGAACCCAAAAGTAAAAAGAAACTAAAAGCCACCAGCTGTTGGGAGGAGTAAGAATGGGAATCTGGGTCTTTAGTACTCATTTGGTACTGTCGTTACAATCAAGAGGTCACATGGTAGGTGAGTGGCAGCCGTTCTCCCGTAATGGCATTTATCTCTGATAACGACTACCCCTGGCAATAAAACGCCAACCGCAGTGCATAGTACCCACTCTACCGAGAGTGATGCTTAGTCATTTTCATATGTTATTAGCCCACTGGGAGGCAGGACCTCTTTGCCACCTATGTGGGGTTCATACTTTAGTGACAAGGCGAACACCTCGTTGTATTGCTGAGGAAAAAGTTTTATGGGGACTGGCTATCCATAAAAGATGGCTTAGGTCGCCAGGGGTCAGATTCTACGTGACCTGAGCCAGCTCATTAAAATGTGGAATTCTACACAGCATCATCCTGACAGCCTAAGGGAGACTGCAGCTGGGGTTTGTGATGGCCAACTCTTCCTAAAGGAATAATGGGTCCTGCTTAGCAGCAACAGAGGTTGCCCTAAGCCCAGCTTGTCTAGAGGCAACAACAGTCCTGTTGTGAGCCAGAGAGCTTTGCATAACCATCTGTCTCAGCATGACATCCACACTCACCACACTGGCCGTCCTTCCTTTCAACAGCTCCTGAGACCCTTTTGTCCTTAGATTGCCATCACTCTATGTGTGATCTCAAAGCTCAGAACCCACTCAAGAGAGAGGAGGGCTACCAGTTGGGCATCTACACGTGAATGTACAGTGATACAAGCTGAGTCTGTGAGTGTGCCCCCTTAGCACTGTTCGGATCTGCTTGGGAAAGTGATCAGAGGAGGTCAAGACTTCCCTGGATGAAGCAGAGAGTTAGGGCTAAGCACACGGGTACACACCGCCAAGGAAGGAGACGGGCTTGTCCCTCATCCTCAGTTTTGCCAAGTATTCCAGAATGCTGGCTGAGAATGCTCTGGAGGGTCCCTGGGTGGGTGTTTTGGAGCCCATCAAATAGATCAGGGATGGAGGAATAGACACAGATGGGAAGAGGTGTGTCAGCCCCAGACCTCTTAGGATTCCTGAATCCTGCCAGACTGTGCTTTACAGAGGAGAGTCAGGGGGGAGGCTAGCTTCAGAGAAAGGAGATGCCGAGTCTGAACACTCGTTAGCCTGGAGTAGTGGAAAAACCAGGGACTGGGGAGTCCAGCAAGCCTGGGTTCGAAGCTTAGCATCAGTATTTCCCTGATGAGTGACCCGAAGGTAGTTGCCTATGGATGGGTTTCGGTGTCCTGAGTTATGGAATGAAGAGAGTAAGGTCTGATGGAAATGGACTGGGAGCAGGGGGTTCACCCACCTCCCACAGGTGGGTTGTCTGACAAACAGGCACTGAGCATGGCCCAGGAAGGAAGTCAAGGCCAGCTGGGCGGACCATCTTGCAAGCATCCCAATGAACGAGTCTTGACTCCTCTGTCTAGCCCTGGTCCCAGGACAAGCACTGAGTGTATACTGTGCCTAATGGTCAGTTCAGCACTGGTGCCAACCAAAGGCTCTGAGTCCTGTCAGACCAATGCTTAGTGACGGGACGTTAGGAAGGTGACACGGGGACACTGTCTGACATCAAAAAAGAAGAGAAGTGTCCTTGAGGAGGGAGCCATCTCTGCATGGAATTCAACACAGGTGCAGGATCAAGGGTTGGGAGACCAGACTGTTGTGGGGTGTGTTCATTGGCACTCAGTCCAGAAGAGGGAGGGAGCTGAATGCCGGGACTGTCACTGACTTTGGCTCAGGGGTGACATGGGCTCAGGTGGAGACAGAGAAGTGACAATACAGTGATGAGGAAAAGGGAGATGAAGGTGGTGACCTGTGTCATAGAAATAATTCCAGCAGAACCGGGAACCTGGATTCTTCCTGTTTGACTTTGAAAAAGTGAAGAGACACTTGCTCAGCTGGATTCCTTACCCAACATTACATAGCTGGGGCACCAGAGTGCCCTTCCAGCAGGGGGCAGTGTGTGTGTGCATGTGAGTACTCTAGTGGTCTTTCTGGGGCAGAATAGAGGATACCAAAGGTTGGAACACATTCTGACTCATGTCCTGGCCATTTTATGTTGGAAAAGGGCATCACAATATGAGCCCAGATCACTGAGTAGTATATGTAATGGATGTGCTGGCTCCTCAGAAGTGATCACAGTAGCTGACATGGCTATTCTTGGAATCATCAATGCCGAATCAGGCTCTCAGAAGGCCTTGGACACACACCTTGGACCTGAGCTCTGTTTTCTCTGAGAAGGGATGAGGGACTGGGAACAAAGAAGAGGATGCCAAGGGTCCAGCCAGCTGGACTTTCAGGGTGAGAACAGCCCAAAGGGGAGGACTGGGAAGCTTTGAACTGGACGGTGGTACATGAGGGCCATGGATAAGATTTTAAATGGCCTTGGGCTGCAGGTGATGCCCAGTGGTGGAGGGTGGATGGAGTGCCCAGCATTTATGAGGCCCTGGATTTGACCCTGGGGACCACAAAACAAAACAAAACGCTATTTGCGTCAGACCCCAAATGCACAATCCCATATCTCTGGCTCATTTCACCAGTGCTGTAAGTTTGTTTTCTTCCTTTCTTTATTTCTTCTTCTTCCTCTTCTTCCTTTTTTCCCCCCATAGTTTCTCTTTGTAGCCCTGCCTGCCCTGGAACTCACTCTGTAGACCAGGCTGGCCTCAAACTCAGAGATCTCTGCCTCCCAAGTGCTGGGATTAAAGGAGTTAATTGCTCTTGAATTTTTCTTGAAGTGATATTTAACATTCAAGATATTGGACATTTCTAGTCAATTACTCTTTTACGTATATTACATATGTTGCTTTTTGGAGACAAGGTCTCACTATGTAGCTCTGGCTGACCCACTATGTACACCAGGTTGGTTGACCTAGAACTCACAGATCTGCCTGCTGCTATCTCCCCAATGCTGGGATTAAAGATGGGTACTGAGAATTGAACCGGGGTCCTCTGCAAGAGCAGCCAGTGCTCTTGGCCTCTTAAGACACTTTCCAGCCCCTTTACAGTACATATTTCCAGGAGTATAAATCCTCCAGCTTTTTCCTTTTCCACAGTTGTTTTGACCACAGCAGGTTCTTTGCAAACAGGCATTGTGACAGGTACCTGCAAGCGCAGCTGCTCATGAGGCTACGGCAGGAAGATTCCAGATTTGAGGCCAGCCTGAGCTTTATAGAGACTCTTTGCATTTTCCATAGAAATCTCAGAATCACCTGCCTGCCACTTACTTTTAACCTGTTTGCTGAATTTGGGGTCTGGATTGTACGGAGTGTAAAAATCAAGTTGGGGGACGTGGTGACAGCTTGGTCTTCAGCAGGGTTTCAGTGTGCTCTTCAGTGTAAGAAATCAGCTTCTCTTTTATCAGACTTACTCCTAAACTTATCAGATTTATTTAAGATGTCATTTTTTAGTATTTATTTTTACGCACAGGCATATGTCTGTGAGCGTATGCCACATGTGTGAGTGTGGCTGGACCAGAAGAGGGAGTCAGATTTTCCTGGAACTGGAGTTACAGGGGTTGTGAGCACTCAAATGTGGGTGCTGAGAACTGAACTCGGGTTCTGGAAGAGCAGGTTCTTAAATGCAGGGCCATCTCCCCAGCCCCGGTGTGGTGTTATTTTCATTCTCTATTTCTTTGTTGCTAGTATTTAGAAATACAATAAATATTTGTGCATTTGTTTTGCCTCTCGCGGCCTGGTTTAATTTACCATCTCTACTTTGTTTCATAGACTGTAATTCTTAGTCCAGCTATGTGGATGTCCATCATGCAGACAGTAATACTGCCAGTACTAACTGAGGAATGTAAGGACTTATATGGAACAGTGTTTGGGTCCTTCCCAAATCTCATTAAAGGGAAGCCTCTGCAGAAGGGAAGGGTGGGTACTACATCTGGTATTTTTTTTTTTACAGCAGTTTAGGGAGATTCTGAAAGTGCATTTGCTGAGAAGTCTTGAAGACAGGGTTGACAGGCACTCCCAAAGGCCACCCCCCCCAAAGGGGATGGGGGCAAGACCAGAGCTGCCAGGCCATGGGAGTGAAGAACCCCCCACCCCCACCCCCAATCCCAGGCAAACAGGTAGCAATAAAGGAAGTCCTGGCCTAGGCTTCCACTGAGAACACATCTGCTTACACCCCTACCCCCAGACAGTTCTGGAGCCACACATCTGCTTACACCCTTATCCCCAGACAGTTCTGGAGCCATTAGAGCGGTCACTGATCCCCTCCGTTTATGGAGAAAACCATGGCTCAACGGCGGCAGGCCACCCCTAGACCGATCTCCTCCCCATTGGCCGTTTCAGATACACTGAAATTAAAGAGGAGCTGGAAGAGCTGGACCGCATCACGGAACAGACGCTCTTTGACCTATACAAATACAACTCCTCCTACACTGTCAAGGCTGGGGCCCACCGCCGCCGCACCCGCAACCTCGGGAGGGCTCTTCCGCACCCCCTGCAGCGCCTGCACGCTCCGCCTCCGCCCTACCCAGCCCGCGCGGCTCGCAGCTCGTCTTCCAGTGTGCGGGACAACAACCCCCAAGTGGACCGGAAGGACTGGACCATCGGCTTCCAACTGGTAAGCCCCGCCCTCGGTCCAGGGCCCGCCCACGCGCTCGCCCCGTCAATGGCCCCGCCCACTCCTTTAGACTGAGGGGCCGAGTAACACAAAGAAGTAAATAAATAAATAGATAAACGCAAAAACAAAACAAAAACAAACAAACAAAACCCAAACAAACCTTAGAGTACCCTGTGCCACTTTGCTGGCAGCTTATGTGGCAGGGGATAAGTGGCGGGAAATAAAATCTGTTGCTGAAAATACACATTTCTGGAGGAGGTGGAGGGAGGGGGAGGGGGCGGTGGTGGTGCACGCCTTTAATCCCAGCACTAGGGAGGCAGAGGCAGGCGGATCTCTGTGAGTTCGAGGCCAGCCTGGTCTATAGAGTGAGATCCAGGACAGGCTCCAAAGCTACACAGAGAAACCCTGTCTTGAAAAACCAAAACAAAAACAAAAGAGAGAGAGAGAGAGAAAGAAAATATACATTTCTGAATTCTAGTCCTTATTGATGGGACTCAGTTGAGACCCTCCTGTGACAGAACGGAGATCTGAGGTTCTTCAAGCCTGTAACAGAGGGCAAGTAAATTAGACACATAGATAGTAAAATCAGATACATACATGCATGTGTGTGTAACCCAGGTCTTTGCCTGTGCTTGGCAAGGGCTCTTCCTCTGAGCTCTATCCCTAGTCCCTAAATGTGTAGACTAAAAGAGGAGATGGGGGAGAGTTAGCTAATGAAGGAGAAAGGGAGGCCCTGAAGAGATGGGCCATACCACCAGCACACTGGAGTTCTAGGCCCATCTCTATTGTGGGAACAAGCCTTTTGATTGCTGTTTTCACACCAGTGGAAGGGGAAGAATTCTTGTATCTCTTCCCACCTGGTTGTGTAAGTAAACTACACCGAGGAGAAACTGCCTACCACTGCCTCAATCCTGTGCTTCCCTGGCCAACTCTCCAAGGGGCTGTGTTTCTCTGCTCTGTTCTACCTACACCCTGTCCCCCACACCTGCTCACCAGCCCTCAGAACACCTCACCTCTCAATCTTTGACCTTGGTGGCTCCCTGATGGGCACTGACATTCTGATCTCTATGCACAGTGCAACCAGAACAAATCAGACTGCTTCTACCAGACGTACTCATCTGGGGTGGACGCAGTGCGGGAGTGGTACCGCTTCCACTACATCAACATCCTGTCCAGACTGCCCGACACCTCACCATCTCTGGAGGAAGAAGCCTTGGGCAGCTTCATCTTCACCTGCCGCTTCAATCAGGCCCCCTGCAACCAGGCGTGAGTAGCCCCACCCACTGGCTCAACTGTTCCTCAAGAGTCTCCTTCCTGAGTCTCCTGGAGGCTCAGGAGATGCTCGTTGTTTAGGCGAGGGAATGCCCAAGTGGGTAATGCAGAAACACTAGCCTGAGGCCCAAGTCTGTCCCTGGCCTGTAGACGGCAGTGTGCTGGGATCCTTGGACTGAGGTCTCAACTGTGGCTCTGTCTCTCCTCGGCCTGGTAACTCTTTTTTTTCTCACACCATCCTTCAGAGCCTTACACACAACCTCTTACTCAAGTGTGAGGACAGTGATGCTAATATCTATTTTAAGAGTAACGCCAAGTGTGTGAGACGGCAGATGTGAGGGTGCTTTATACACTCCGGGGCGTGATGGGGGACAGCCCTCTTGCACCCAGACAAGTTAAGTGACATGCCCAGAGGCCCAGGCTGGTCTAAGGACCCTTCACATCCCACTGCCCTCAGGGATAATTTCTGTTAGGACCCCTGTCATAGTGACCTCTGTAGAGGTCACAGCTGCTATTCAAGCTCTCTGAGAGCTGGTAGCAGGTGGAGGTGAGGGGCTCCCTCTGCAGCCCCTGCCTCCTGCTCTGACTTTGTCCTCTGCCTCTGTCCCTGGGTGTTCAAGGGCTGTCTCCTGCCTGGGGGAGGAAGGTGCTGAAGTAATAGCTCCACTCTGCAGGGGGCCCTCCCTCCCCTGTCACAGAGTGGCAGCAGCGGGGCCAGGTGTCACCTGCTTCTGCTCCCACTTCTCACTCCGTGCTCACATGCTCCCCATCACACAGCTGTGTACCTGTCTGCACTTTTTCTTTGTTTAAGGATGAAAGCTAGCAGCTGGGCAGTGAGGCGGCTAAGCCTGGGCCAGCCACACCTGTCGCCACTGAGCCTCTCTGTCGCCTTCCACCTGGAAGTCTCTGTCCCCATCCTCTCCCTTTGTCCACTCCAAGCTCTTGCCTCCCTTCCCGGCAAGTCCACAGTTCATCTCAGTTTTGGTGTGCAGGTTTCTTCTTCCTCGGCTCAGAGTTTTAGTCTCTCTCACCAGGACTGTTGAAACAACCCTGTAAGCTGTCTAACTTTCGGCTTCCAAGCCCTCACTTCATTCTTCACAGGAAGTCTTTGTCCGTTTCTGTTGCTAGAACAGAATACTACAGACCGGGTAATTTGTGAAGAAAGCAGTTCATTTCTTACAACGCTGGAGGTTGGGAAGCCTGAGAGCCTGGTGCCGGAACCTCCTGAGGGCTCCCGTTACATAACACAGCTGAAAGGGGAAGGGAAAAGGAGCGTGTGAAAGAGAAAGCAGGAAGGGCTGGCCTGAACACACAGTAGCCCTCTCTTACAGTAGCTAACCTCTCTGGAACTCGGTGTTACGTAATGCTATGGATCCATTCGTGAGGATTTGTCCCGTGACCCTATCTCTTCCTATTGATCCCATCTCCAATACATTGGGAAGTAATTTTCTGACACAAGAGTCGAGAGGCACATTTGAAACATGGAGGGAGCTTTACTTTGTTATATTAACTATTATAGTCAGTCCTGTAAAAAAATCCTCCGAAGTAGGGGCTGGAGGGATGACTCCACAATTAAGAATGCTGTCTGCTTTGGCAGAGGACCGGTTCTGTTTCTAGCACCCACATGCAGTGCACAGCTGTCCATAACTCTGGTTCCATGGGATCCGACACCCTCTCCTGGCCTCTGCAGGCACCAGGCATGCATGTGGTACATGGACATACAAGCAGGCAAAGCATTCATATACATACACTCAATGCAATGGAACCCTCTGCAGGCCCTCGGGGCCTTCAGAATCTAGGTGATCTTCCTTAGTGTGGCCTTCTGGGACTTCTCTGTCTCCCTCTCTTTTGGTTTTCTTTTTCCTTCTGTTTTTTGTTCTGAAGATCAAACCCCGAGCCCTCACAACATGCAGGCAAGCACTCTATATCACTGAGCTATATCCTCAAGACACATTTTCCCCCTTATAAGGTGTAGTAAAAGTCTTCCTTTTCATATGTACAGTTTAGTGGTTTTAAAATATATTTAGAGTTGTTTTATATATGTACATATTTGTTATATCTCTAAATAAAATATATTTAGAGATACTATTGCTACTATCTGATTTTAGAACATTTTCCTCACCCATCCCCAAGAAACCCATTTACCCATTAGAAGTTCCCTATTCCATCTCTTTCAAGCCCTGGGAACCACCAATCTGTTTCCTGTTTCCATGGATTGCTCTTTGTGGAGATTTCATACAAGGGAGAGGGATATAGTTCAGGGCTAGATTGACTGACTGCCTAGCATGTACTAGGTTTTGATATCTATCTATCTATCTATCTATGGCATCTTTTGTGACTTGTGGTGTCTTTCACTTAGCCTATGGTTACCATCTATCCTTAGCATGTGTCAGAACTCGTGTATGAGCAAATAATACTGTGTTGTGTATACATATCCCAGCCGTGTGATAGGGGCATGCCTGCTCTTTGGCCTTTATGAGTGACACTGAAGTAAATGTGCCTGAGTAGGGTTTCACACTGATAAGGTTTTAGTTTCCCTTGGATGCACGTAGGAGTGGTGTTTTCGGGTCACACCACTGTTTAACATTTGGAGGCATGGCTGGACTGTGTACAGGGACATACCTCTTTATAGTCCCAGCAGCAATCCTCAGGGATCGAAGTTCTCCACATCTTCCACCTGTTACTGTCCATCTTAAAACAACAACAACAACAAACTGCCTTTAGTTATTTGTATACATGCATGTGTGTGGGCAGAGGATGGTTTTCTGGAGTTGGTTTTCTCAACCTTAGGGCGGCAGCTTGGCAGCAAGCACCTTTCTTTGCCGGCTGAGCCATCTTGCCAGCCCGTTTGTCTTTTTTTACTTTAGGCAACTGAATGAGTCACTGCCACCTTGGTGGGAAGGCAAAAACAGTTCTTACCAGTGTCAATATTTAACTTAGCCCTCAGTGCGCTACCCTAGCTGTTTCTGTGATCTTCATTTGACAGAGGAGGAGATTAAGAAACTTGTTAGAGCCAGACCTGGTGGCACACGCCTTTAATCCCAGGCAGAGGCAGGTGAATCTCCCTGAGATCGAGGCCAGCCTGGTCTGCAGAGTGAGTTCCAGGATGGTCAGGGATACCCAGAGAAACCCTGTCTCAGAAAACTCAAAAAGGAAAGAAAGAAAGTTGTTTGGCCTCCTTTCTAATGTTTCTTAGAGTTAGTTCAAATAGAAGGAGTTGAACTTCTGTGCCTTTTTTTTTTTTTTTTTTTTTTTTTTTTTTTTGACAAGGTCTCACTCTTATTCCAGGCTGATCTGGAATTCACTATGTAGCATGTAGCTCCAGCTAGCCTCATGCTGGCAGAGAGCCTCTGAATCACCCTCCCAAGTGCTGGGATTACAGGAGTGTACTGCCACACCTGCATGGGGCTTTGTTCTTTAAATTTTTTTTTAGTGTGTGTGTGTGCGCGCGCGTGCGCGTGTGTGATTAAGATGATGTCTGTGGGAAACATGGCTCACTCAGGGCCACATGACCAGAGCCACACTTACTTCTGGTCAGTGTCCCCTCTCACTTCTCTACTGGTCACAGACCAGAGCCTCATTTTCCTCTTGTCCTGTTCCCAGATAGCAGGACGTAGAACACAGGGTTCCCCTCTCCTCACACAGCTCACACTACCTGGGGTCTGCTATCGGTCTGTGTTTCTACTGCACCAGCATGGCCTGTGTGATTTTCCTCTTTATTCCCAAGCCTGTTATAGAGCAGCGCTGGACCTGTGAATCTGAGATCTGCAGGTACACAGAGGCCTCTGGAAAACGCGGCTTTCATTTCCTCTGTGTTCTGAATGTCTTCCCCTCTGGGCCATGCTTACTGAGGGTTTTACTCCCTCTAATGCTGTTTTCCTCCATCTCTCCATTTCCCTCATCGATGCATTCAAGAGCTACTTATTAGTGAACTCCTGTGTTGTCTGTGTGCCAGGAACCACGTATCTGACACCACAATAAGACAAAGATGAATGAGGTGTGGTTTCTGTCCTCAAAGATGTCACCAAGAATGGAGAACCAAGATTTAGATGCTGAGAAGTTAGGGGCATCATAGATGTCTTAATATAACATAAGAGGACACAAGGAACCAAGCAGTGAGGTCAGAGCTGGGCTGGCAAGGGGATGCCCGAGTCTGACCCCAGGCTGATCATCCCTGTCTATGTGGCCTTGGGATCCCCACTCAGTGGGAGGGAAGAAGGGCACAACGTGGTGGATTCACATCCTGGATGACATGCAGCGGGCAGAATCAGCAGATCTGATGGGGTATCATGGGTGGAATACAGAGCTTAGGAAACCTTTGTTTTGTTTTTTAGAAAAAGATAAAATAAGTTCTGTAATGCACAAGATCACTTACATATATTTTTAAAGATTTATTTATTTATTACAAATACAGTGTTCTGCCTGCATGCCAGAAGAAGGCACCAGATCTCATTATAGATGGTTGTGAGCCACCATGTGGTTGCTGGGGATTGAACTCAGGACCTCTGGAAGAACAGCCAGTGCTCTTAACCTCTGAGCCATCTCTCCAGCCCAATCTCGTATATATTGCTATCTGTGTGGCCTGTCTTGTGTCATGTAGAATGTGGCTGTTGGCTGGAGTGACAGAGAGCACAGCCTCCCAGTGTTGTGTGGACACAGGGGTGGCAGGAAACAGGTGCTCCCCGAGGCTTGGAGGGAACAATTTCTTTTGGCTTACCTCATAGTCCACTCACCGCCTGGACTCCCCTCTCTGACCCCATTGTCCTTGCTCTCTTACCTACTAAGGAATTATTCTCAGTTCCACCACCCCATGTATGGGAACTGCTATACTTTCAACAACAAGAACAACTCCAATCTCTGGATGTCTTCCATGCCTGGAGTCAACAATGGTGAGCAGCTCCTGTCCTCCTTATACCCTTCCTGCTGACCTGCCTCACCCACGTTTACTCACCTTGTGTATGTTCTAGAGATGCTGGGCACCTTCTGGGCCCTACCTTGATATGCCCCCTCGTTATTCTGGAAGGGTCTGTTCTGTCCTTCCTCCCCCAAAGGTCCCCTATAGCCCATTCTAGGCATGGAAGGAATTCAGTGCTTTAAACCTGGCCCAGAATCCAGCTCTGGGTTACCAAGTCCACCTGAGGAGCTTTGTTCCACCAGAAGATGAAGGACTCTGCAGGGGTGAGGGGGTGGGTCTCCATCCCCAGCTCTTCTCCTGCTGCATCCTCAGGTCTGTCTCTGACACTGCGCACAGAACAGAATGACTTCATCCCCCTGCTGTCCACAGTGACGGGGGCCAGGGTGATGGTGCACGGGCAGGATGAGCCTGCCTTTATGGATGATGGCGGCTTCAACTTGCGACCTGGCGTGGAGACTTCCATCAGCATGAGGAAGGCAAGGATGCTCTGACTGGGAACCCGGGAGGAGAGCCCCTTGGGATGGAGGAAGATGGGAAATGAGAGGTGGACTTGGCAGCTAGGAGGTTGAAGGGAGGTCATGTTAGGAGCTTTCAGGATGCGGAGGTTGTTTTCAGGACTGGAACTGGATAGAGGGGCTAGCCAAGGGGGCCTGGGAAGCAAGGCTTTAAGGAGACCTCCATTGCTAAGAAGGGTTCAGGACACCCTTGGGATTCAGAGGATGCTCTGGACCCATGCACAGGCTTGAAAGTGGTACGAGGAGGATGTTGGGGGTACTGGGACACGTTTTGAGATGGGTTGTGGCAGGGATTGAGGGAAGACTGAAGAGCCAGGGTGAAGCTGGGTCACTCGCTGCGCCCCTCGCCTGTGATCCCTTGATGTGTGTGGGTTCACAGGAAGCCCTGGACAGCCTTGGAGGCAACTACGGTGACTGTACTGAGAATGGCAGTGATGTGCCTGTCAAGAACCTGTACCCATCCAAGTATACCCAGCAGGTACACAGAGCCGCTGCAGACATCCGGGACTGCAGATTGGTCAGCTGGGCGGAGGGATGAAGGAGGGAATGTGTTGGGAGCAGTAGAAAGGACCAGGTGGTCCAGTGGTTAGAAGGGCCCAGCCTTCCTGTACTTGGGGCTCCCAGGGGTGGGGGTGGGCCAGGCCTGAAGCCCCTTGCCTCTTCCTTCCCCTCCAGGTGTGCATTCACTCCTGCTTCCAGGAGAACATGATCAAGAAGTGTGGCTGTGCCTACATCTTCTACCCTAAGCCCAAGGGCGTCGAGTTCTGTGACTACCGAAAGCAGAGCTCATGGGGTGAGCCGGGGAGCCCCTGCACTGTCCACAGCTCACCCCCACTTCCCTAGGTGTCTGGCTCCCAGAGCTCTTGTCTGCGACGGCTCCCTCCTACGCCCTAGTCTCTGGCTCCTGTTTGCTTTTCTGCCCATTGGCTCTGCCTCGGTTTCCCTCTCTCCTTCTCTTCCGGTCTTTGTCTGTTGTGAGTCTGTGAAGGAATTGTCCTTTTTAAAAATAACCTGCCGCAGAAGGAAGGAAGTGTGTGTGCCTAATGAGCTCTCCTGCTGTAGTTTCAGTGTGCCTGCTCATTCTTGGGAGGCTCAGCAGGGCTGGCTGGCTGAGGGTGGGGGTGACGTTAGGTACAGCACCCAACATCTGCCTGGGGCCCAGGAAGAAATTATTAGGAGTCATGTGTTTCTGTCTCATCTCTTTGTGTGTTAGAAACTATGTGCTACATCCTTTCAGCATCTCAGGGATGCAATTTGTGAGCTTAAAAAAAAATTAACCTTCCTTTTTCCTTCCTTTGTGTGTGTGCTTGTGTGTGTGTAGGTGTATGTATGTGTATGTGTTTATGTTTGTGTGTGTGTGTGTGTGTGTGTATGTAGGTGTATGTTTGTGTGTGTATGTAGGTGTATGTGTGTGTGTGTGTGTATGTAGGTGTATGTGTGTGTATGTGTTTGTTTGTGTGTGTGTATGTAGGTGTATATGTGTGTGTGTGTGTTTATGTGTGTGTGTGTGTGTGTGTGTGTGTGTGTATGTAGGTTGTGTGTGTGTGTGTGTGTGTGTGTGCGCGCGCGCGTGCGCGCGCGCGGGCACAGGTGTGCTGCACCACGTGGATCACAGGTTCACCTCTGATCTTCAGGTTCAGGAGCTTTACCCACTAAGCCATCTCTCCCCCAGGGATGTAATTTGTAAATCAAATGCACATTCGTTTGCTAGAGAATGTTTTTACCCGGAGCAGGGCACCGCCAAACAAGTTGGAGAGCCCTGGCATGTCCTGCTTATCCGGCCATTGTCTTGGACACACCCTTTTCCTTTCCACTGTGGCAGAGCTATCCTAGAATGCCGGGAGAAGGATGCCCTAACAGGAAACTATGGGATGGCAGAATCCCTCTGAGCTGCATGCTCTCATCTGCAGGGGGACCCCTCCGATCCCTCCTCCCAGAGATGTACATGCCCACCTCTCTAGCAGTGTGAGAAAGGGAGGAAGTGGGCGGGGCCATTGCTGGAGAGGACAAGACACCAGACACCAGGGACACAGAGAAAGCTCTGTGGAATTGTTTCACCTCTGTCCTAGTCCCACCTGTGTGTGGTATCTGCCTCCTTTCTTGCCTGGGACCCCCTTCTGACAGGACTTTTCCTAGTCACTTCTCTGGTCAGGGTAGCTTCCTGCCCCCTGCCTCTTACCCCCTGCCTCCTGCCCCTGCCCCCTGCCCCTGCCCTGCCCCCTGCCCCTGCCCCCGCCTCCTGCCCTCTGCCCTGCCCCCTGCCCCTGCCTCCTGCCTCCTGCCCCTGCCCCCTGCCTTGCCCCTACCCCTTGCCCCTGCCTCCTGCCCCCTGCCCCTGCCCACTGCCCTTGTCCCCTGCCTCCTGCCCCTTGCCCCTGCTTCCTGCCCCTTGCCCCTGCCTCTTGCCTCCTGTCCCTGCCTCTGCCCCCTGCCACTGCCCCCTGCCTTGGAGGATCACTGATAGAACTGAAGGGAACTCAGAGGCCACTTGGTATCACCTTCTTTTTCAGACAGGTAGACAGAAGCCTGGAGGGCATACATCCCCACTATGAACAGGGCAGTAGGTGCCGGCTTGGTGGGCCCTCCTCTGTTCCTCTCCCTGCTTTCCAACACTTTCTAAGTTCTTTGTTTTATTTTTGTTAAGACAGGGTTTCTATGAAGCCCTGGCTATCTTGGACCTCACTATGTAGACCAGGCTGGCCTTGAACTCACAGAGATCCACTAGCCTCTTAAGTGCTGGATTAAAGGTGTAGTGATATATTGTGTACCCTAATAAACTTGCCTGGGGATTGGAGGACAGAGCCCAGCCACTAAATTAGACACAGAGGTCAGGCAGTTTTAATCCTATCACTCGGGAGGCAGAGAACTGTCTGCATCTCTGTGAGTTTAAGTCCATACTGGGCTACGTAAGAGAAACAGAACCAGGCAGTGGAGACACACACCTTTAATCCCAGGAAGTTAGATGGCAGGACACAGAAAGGTATATAAGGCCTGAGGAAACAGGAACTCAGTCTCTTGAGGCTGAGGATTTTGTAGAGGTGAGCTAGTGGCTGGCTGTTCTGCATCTCTGATCTTTCAGCTTTCACCCTAATATCTGGCTCTGTTTTTTTTTTTTATTTTTTATTATAAGACCTTTTAAGATTTGTGTTACATAAAGGTGTGCACCGCCACCACTGCTGCCACGACCACCAGCCTAAGTTCTTTTTTTGTATTTATTTATTTACCGAGACAGGGTCTTGATACATAGGTCTGGCTGTCTTAGAACTCACTATGTTGGTCAGGCTGGTCTCGAGTTCACAGAGTTCCACCTGCCTCTGCCTTCCAATGTTGGGATTAGAAAGTGTGTTCCATCACCGTCTGGCTCAATAATTCTTTTAAGATTTAAAAAAATACATTTTTTTAAAGTTTCCTTAGAGCTCCTCAATGCCATTGGCGGGACCCTAGACCCCTCTCTTCTCTTTTCCATCTTGTTTTACTGAGGTGATTTGCATCTTACAGAGTCACTCACTATATAGTTTTAGTTAAATATGGTTATAATTTTTGATGTTGGGCTTTTATTCTGGTCTCATGATCACCCTCAATTTGAGAATTTTTGAAATCACTCCCAGAGAAACTATGAAACCCCAAGTTTCCTACCCCCATACTGCCAGCTACTGGGAAACCACCAGCCCCTGTGTTAGACATTTTGTGTAGATGGAGTCATGAACATATGGCCTTTGCCACTGGCTTCTTTCACTTAACAGTGTTTCCAGGGTCCATCCATGTTATAACATGCATCAACACTTTCTTCCTTGTGTCTTTTGTTTGTGGAGACAGAATCTCATACTGCAGCCCAGGCTGGCTTCAGCTTTATAGCAGTCCTCCTGCCTGAGGGTTATGAGTGCTGGAATTACCATCGTATACCACCGTTCCTAGCTCGTTGTACATTTTGTTTATTCACTTAACTGGCTGATGGATATTTCGGTTGTTTCTAATTTGGGGTTTTGTGACTAATGCTGCTGTGAACATTTGTGTACATGTCCTCATGTGGATTTATGTTTTCAGTTTTCTCCTCATGAACCTAGGAGAATAGCTGGGTTCATGGTAATTGTTTAGCCTTTCTGAGGGACTGCCATACTTTTGGAGATGGCTGCACCGTCTCACATTCCCAGCAGGAGCAAATGATGGTCTCAGCAGTCCTTGTTGGTGGTTTTTGCTTTTTAAGCCACCATGTGGTTGCTGGGAATTGAACTCAGGACCTCTGGAAGAGCTGCCAATGCTCTTAACCTCTGAGCCACATCTCTAGCCCCCAACAGTTTTCCTAGTGATTATAAAATTGTATCTCACTGTGGTTTAACCCCTTTATTATGCAATCATTGTTCCCATTTCCTCTTTTAATTTTTTGTGCCTTTTGAACACATGTTTACATGGCTATTCCCTGTCCCCAGCTTACTTAATTTCTTAAACCGTTTTGTTGTGGTTGCCAATCTTGAGGTGCCATTGAATGCTCTTGTAAAGTGGGTGCCCAGGCAGTGTGGAAGGCTCTGTGTGTGGAAAAGGGGAAGATGCCCTCAGAAAACAGGCCCTTCTCTGCACCCACAGGCTACTGCTACTATAAGCTGCAGGGTGCCTTCTCCCTGGACAGCCTGGGCTGTTTCTCCAAGTGTCGGAAGCCATGCAGGTAAGAGTCCTTCCCCAGGTGTGGGCTGGGCAGCAGCTGCTTGGCTGGGTGGGATGGAGGTAGCTAATAGAACCCTACTCCATCACTGAGCACTTTTATCTGTCTGCAGTGTGACCAACTACAAGCTCTCTGCTGGCTACTCACGATGGCCATCTGTGAAGTCCCAGGTAAAGGAGGAGAGGAGGGATGGATGTGCATGTGAACACAGTTGCACACATGTGCAAGTGTGCATAACACAGTGGTCCTCTGAGTATTGTACATGTTGATATATGTGACTGACACCATCCATCCTGTCAACCTGAGGAATACAGGGGTCACCTTGTTCCCCCCACCCCATTTTTCCCCAGGATTGGATCTTTGAGATGCTGTCCTTGCAGAACAATTACACAATCAACAACAAAAGGTCAGGCCTGCTCCTGAGCTCCTGGGCAGGATCCTTTGGGAGGAAAGGAGGTCTGGGAAGAGGTTCTGATGGGGGTATTGGGAAGAGGGTCTTTGGAGTTCACCCTCCAACATTTCTTCCTACTCTCTCCCCGTCCCCACAGAAATGGAGTTGCTAAACTCAACATCTTCTTCAAGGAGCTGAACTATAAAACTAATTCGGAGTCTCCCTCTGTCACGGTAGGGCCTGTCCTAGTCAGGGAGCCTGTGGTCTCCTGGGGCCTTGGCAGGGTGACTGTGAGGGAGGATGAGGGCTCACATTTGGGGGCCAGAAGGCTTGTGCCCCAGAGGTAGAAGATAAGGAAAAAGAAGTGGAGTCCAGGATAAACTGAGAGCATTGAGGAGGGAGGTGAGTGTGTGTGTGTGTGTGTGTGTGTGTGTGTGTGTGTGTGTGTGACAGACAGCAGGGAGAGGCCCTTGAGATGCACCCCAGTTTTTGCTGGTCTCATGACCATTTTTCTGTGGGGGATGATGAGTCGAAGCTGCCCCTGCATGGTGGGCCCCAGCTGCAAAGGGAGCTGGCTTGGTAAGCGGGTGGGTGCTTCATTCTCTCCACAGATGGTCAGCCTCCTGTCCAACCTGGGCAGCCAGTGGAGCCTGTGGTTCGGTTCGTCGGTGCTGTCTGTGGTGGAAATGGCGGAGCTCATCTTTGACCTTCTGGTCATCACAGTCCTCATGCTGTTGCACAGGTTCCGAAGCCGGTATTGGTCACCAGGACGAGGGGCCAGGGGTTCGAGGGAAGTGGCCTCCACTCCAGCTTCCTCCTTCCCCTCCCGCTTCTGTCCCCACCCTACATCCCCACCACCTTCTTTGCCCCAGCAGGGCACAACCCCTTCCCTGGTCCCGGCCCCTCCGCCTGCCTATGCCACCCTAGGCCCCTGTGCCCATCCGCTGGACTCCACAGTGCCTGGCCCTTCTGCCTGTGCTCTGGGGGGGCACTGAGAGTGGAGAGTGCCCCCTCACCCATCTTCAGCAGCACCTTCCACAGCTGCCCAGCTGTCTTTGGTGTGCCCGAGGGAGTAGACTAAATAAGGGGCCCAGGAAATGGTCCAGAGAACAGTGGCTGATGAGCTGCTCGGAGCCGCCCCATTCCTGCTTCTGAACACGGCTTTCCACACAAGCTCAGACAAGTCTCCTTTTCCCTTGGATCAGCCAAGCCAGACTTGGAGCTTTGACAAAGAACTTTCCTGGGGAAACGACCAATGGACAAATATAAACAGGGTGCAGGGAAGCAGCCACAGGTTTCCCACCCCATGACCAGAGATTGGCCTGGCCACATTGCCTTCAGAGACACAGATGTCTGCGCCCCTTCTTGAACTTGGGTGGGGAACCCCACCCAAAAGCCCCCTTTGTTAGTTCTTTGGCAGTTCCCATTCCCTGACTCCCCAGGGTGGGGGCTCGGGTAAGATGAGTATGGCAAAGGTCTGGCCACTCTCCTTCATTTCCAAGGCTCTCCTCTCATTTGATACACTGTAGCTCCGTGCCTCGGCGCTGTGCCCTTCCTGCTTGTCTTCGCTGTTTTCTCAGCCTAGAAGCTTCCTCTACCATCTCCTAGAGAGCTTCTGTGCGCCCCCAGGACCCCTGTTGAAAAGCACCATTACTTTTGTGAATGCTTTTGCCCTATCCTGTCTCCCCCAGAATTATCCCCCTCCCCTCATTCCCACAGTGCACTATGTTATATGTTCACATTCTTTTGTATCTGTCTCTGAGTAGACTGTGAAATCCTTGGGGTCAGGGCTGCGTTTTGCTCATTTTTATATCCTTCAGGTCTAGCCCAGTTTCCCACTTGGAGCAGGTAGGCAGGTACCCAATAAATGCTTGTTACGTAAAACGGTGTCTGCAGAGCTGGATGGGGCCCCATGAAACGGGTAGGGAGTGGATGCAAGTCCCAGAGGCACTGCCTACGTTTCTTGGGAGGCCCTGGAGTGGAGGGGAGGGCACAGGCAGCCAGGCCAAACTTGTCACTTATACATCATCAAGTATGCTCTTCTTCAGACCCCACCCAGCTGTGATGAAACCTCTGCCACCCTCTTGCCCATCACACCCTAGTGGTTCCAGACTCCACCCAGCTGTGATGTACCCTCTGCCACCCTCCTCCTCCTCGTCACTGCCCTGGTGGTGGAGGAGGGTGAGACTCAGACCAGTTCTTCCAGAATTTCGGAGCCTTGGGGAGTCTTATCCACAGTTGACAGGGGCACAGGGAACTCTCCTGACTTCAGTAAAGGAGAAACTGGGGAATGTCTGAGTGGAACCCCACTTTTCTCATGTACAGTTCCTCTGCCCACTCCAGTCATCAGACCTGGGACCCAGAAGCCATCCTGTCTTGTTGTGTTGTGGGAATAAGACTTGGGATTGTTCCTGTTTTTCTCATTCATCACAATGTCTGTCGTTAGGAGCCAGAGGGGAAGGGGGTCTTTTTTTTTTTTTTTTTTTCTCCTTCAGGGAACCCACTCTGCAGACCAGGCTGGCCTTGAACTCACAGAGTGCTGGGATCAAAAGTGTGAGGGAGAATGGGGATCTTGTAGAAAGAGGGAAGGAACAGGGCCTTCGGTCATGCGTGCGATGTGAAGGCCTTGACTTCCCTTTCCTAGACTCATGTCAATGTCAGGAAATGGTGCTGTTTCAACATTGTCCTGCCAGAGCCTCAGGTGTGGCTGCTCTGGCCTTCTCTCCATCTCTGTTTGGTCCCTGCCTTGCCCTTCTCTTCCCTGTCTGCATCTGTTATGGAGGCTGCAGTCCCCTCATCCCCCAGCTCCAGGTCGCTTTGGTCCACCTGTGTTAACACCCTGCGGTCTGTCCTCACCTTCTTCTTGTCCGAAGACCGCTCCTTGGAGGTGGGATCAGAGTGTTAGAGGAAAAAAGGGCCCACTTCTCCTCATTTGCCTTATCAGCCTTAGAGGTGATTACGCTGGATTAGAGCTCTCACGGAGCCGCCTGGAACCAGGCCCTCCTCACTGATTCATCTGGCCCGTCTGTAAGGTGGGGTATGGACTGCGGCCAGGGCCCGCGTCACAGGGACTTGGAGCCCAGTGCCCTTTGGAATCAGTGTACACATCCATGTGTGAGGCATGCCATGTGTCATTGGGGGTGGGGAGTGTTACCTGAGGCTCATTCCTTCATCCTTTCGTCTGCCTTCTCTACTCACCAGCTCTGGTTCCCTGTTCTGCACACTATCACATTTTCTTTCCTTCCTTCCTTCCTTTTTTTTTTTTTTAAGTAGGGTGTTTTTCTTTTTCTTTTTCTTTTTTAATTCATGTATATGCGTGTTTTGCCTGAATGGATGAATAAATGCTACATGCATGCCTGTTGCCCACAGAGGTCAGAAGAGGACTCCAGATCCCCTGGAACTGGAGTTATGGGTGGTTGTAAGCCACTTTGTGGGTTCTGGGAACTGAACCTTGGTCCTCTACAAAACAACAATTTCTCTTGACCACTGAGTCATCTCTCCAGCTCCATATATATATATATAATTTATTATTATTATTATTATTATTATTATTATTATTATAAGATTTACTGGTTTTGGCCAGGCAGTGGTGGTGCACACCTTTAAATTCCAGCACTCCGAGGCAGAAGCAGGAGAATCTCTGTAAGTTCGAGGCCAGCCTGGTCTACAGAGTGAGTTCCAGGACAGACCCCAAAGCTACACAGAGAAACCCTGTCCAGAAAAACCAAAGATTTACTATTTTTATTTTGCGTGTATAGCTGTTTTGCCTGTTTGTATGTCTGTGCACTCCATGCATGCCTGAGGCCAGAAAAGGGCATCTGATCCCTTGGAATTAGAGTCACTGACAGTTTTAACCAGCTGTGTAGGTGCCGGGAACCCAACTCGGATCCTCTGTGAGAGCAGCAAGTGCTTTTCACTGTGGCCTCTCCAGCCCCAGCCGCCACCTTTTCCATCCCTGTGCTCATAGTCTTGTTGGTTTGTTTTTCTGAGCGAGACAGGGTTCTCTATGTAACAGCTCTGGCTGTCCTGGAACTTGCTCTGTAGATCAGGTTGGCCTCGAACCTGCCTCTGTCTCTGCCTCCCAAGTGCTGGGATTATAGGTATTCGATGCCACCATCTGGCTTCGTGGTCATTTTCTTATCATTCTCCCGTAAACCTAGCTGGCTTTTCTCACCCTCAGGTTCACGGGTTCTTACCCATTTCTCTGGAACTGAGCTGGAGGGAGCATTTTAGTACTGCATTGTCTCAAAACTCCAAACGTACTGAGAAAAAGCAGCATTTATCCTAAGCCATGAAGGAAATTCCCCGCTTGTGACAGGCTCTGAGTAATAATGGCTTTGGCAGTTTGCACAGACAATTAAAAATTCCTTGTAATGTTAAACATGGGACCTTGAAGTTGTTATGCATTATTAATACAAATTATTGATATTGTATGATACTTAGCATGTGGCAACACTTGCTAATATTCCATATGAATCTAACCACCAAACCAGCCCTGGAGATGTGTCAGTGTGTTTCTTGTCTAATGTAGTGTGTGTGTGTGTGTGTGTGTGTGTGTATGAACATGTATGCTGGGGAAAGTTTAGGGCCTCACTTACGCTAGGGAAGCACTCTGCCACTGAATTATACCTTGAGGCACCCCTCCCATTTATTTATCCTAGCTTGTTCACATTGAAAACTGGCTAGTCTGATGGAGGGTGAAAAGTTTCTGTACCCCATAAGCCTCTTTGCTGATGCAGCAATCCAAATCAGGCCAAATCAGACCGAATTAGAAAAAGCCCTGGTTTAATGAATAAAGCATTCCTGGGTGATTCTCCGGGCCTGTGGAGAGGAGATGGGAGAGACCAAAAAACCATGTGTCTGTTTTCTGGGGTGCAGTTTAAATACACTGTGGGAGTGGTCTTGAGCATCTCTGGGAAAGAAGCCATGTTTGGAAGGGCTTTCTGAAGAGCAGGGTCTGGGCAGAGAGGTGGAGCTTCCACTAGAACATTCCAGACTCTGGGTATATGGATGCCAGGGTGTCAAGAGCTTCCACCAGAACAGAGGGAAGCCAGCCTCAGCACAGGGGCTTTGCCTTGGGGATTACAAAGGAGGGGAGGGGAGGGGAGGGGAGGGGAGGGGAGGGGAGGGGAGAGGAGAGGAGAGGAGAGGAGAGGAGAGGAGAGGTCAGAGTGGGCATGCTGGAGGCTTAAGGTCAGCCGTGGCTCACAGGGAGAAGGGCCAGGAGCTCTGGTTTCAAGCCCCCAACCCCTAGGCCCCCATTCCTGCATTCTCCTTGTACATCTCCTTGTACAAGTATCAGCTGCTGGAGGACCTCAGGCTGAACTGCGTACATAAAGAAGGTCACTAGATCTCAAGGCACTTGAGTGAATACTACCCCAGTGCTGATGTGTTCACCTGGGAGAAGACCTGCACAAATGGGGATTGCAGAAGGTATCCACCCCTAATAAAGGGTGGCAGTCAAAAGGTGAGGTCTCACTCAAAGGAGGAGGGGACAGTGTGGCCTTATAACGGGAACCAGGAATCTGGGTTCTTTGTGCTCTGCCTCCCAGCATGCAGTGTCCTGTGGCTTTTTCCTTAGCTGCAGAATGTGCCAGCTCTGGGTCAGTCCCAATGGATGCATCCAAATATCTAGAGCTGGGTGTGGTGGGGCACACCTGTAATCCCAGCATGTAGGAGGCGGGAGGATCAGAAGTACCAGGCCAGCCTCAGCTAATGAGTTTGAGGCCAGCCTGGGCTCGATGAAACCCTATTTCAACCAAGACAAAATAGCGTGTTTGGGAAAAGGACCCTGGGAACCCTTCACAACCGGAAGCATCTTTACAGACATGTCTACTGAATCTTCATGCTACCTCTTCCCTATGTGAGGGCAAGCATTTTCACTCCCATTGAATAACTGGGGAGCCAACCAAGGCACGCACAGGGGGGGGGGGGGGGGGGGGGGTCATACACACACACACACACACACACACACACACACACACACTGTTGGTGGCAGAGCCATGGTGGGCAGCTGGGGAACCGTCAGGAAGGGACCAGATGAAAGTCAGTGTGTGTGTGTGGGTGGTGGTGGTAGAACACTAGATTTGGTTTTCTTTCCCGGTTTGGGCTGGATGGGTAAACGTGCCAGACAGTGAGATTGAGGGAACCCTGGAGTGCAGGGAGCACCGCTGAGGGACACAGAGTGCTCACCATGCCCCAGGTACTGCCCCTCCCTCAGTAACTCCTGCCTACCATCCCATGAGATAGACTACCTTCATTCTGTGAGTTTGAGAACAGGCTCGGAGGGCTTAGTCCACGGGTCTAAGCTCACCCACCTAAGAGCAGAGGCGTCTGAACTGGAATTCGGTGAATTTAACTCTCAAACTCTTGGTGGTCCCAGTTGATTTTAAGTGGGTTTGGGGCGCCAGGCTGTGGGACCCAGGCTACAAAGCGTTAAAAGAACCTTGGCCTCTCCTCTCTCCTTCTGGTTCCCTCCTCCTTCGCCTCTCCCCGGGCTCTTCCGGTCCCCGCTCTTGCAACACCACCCCCGCCACCCTGCCTCCCCCTCCTACCTCCTCTCTCCTCTCAGCTTTAATTGACTCCGAGTTTTCCGAACTCTGGCTCCTGATCGGGCCTCCTGGGTTCGACGACGTCCTGGAGGAGCGTACCCTGATCCGCACCTGCCCTCGACTTTCAGCTTCTCTAACCTGAGGCCCCGGTTGCCATTGCCGGGACCACCTGGCCCGATCGGCTTCATTCATCAGCCTTGCCAATTGCTACACTGTCCCCAGCCCCAATGGGGGAGTGAGAGGCCACTGCCGGCCGGGACATGGGTCTCCCCACCGTGCCTGGCCTGCTGCTGTCACTGGTGAGACGGGGGACAGAAGGGAAGGGTGGGTTGCTGGCTGGCGAGGCGAGGCCCGGCAGGAGTGGCATGTTCCAGGGTAGGGGTTGGAGGGTGGAGGACGTCTCCGCTTCAGTTTGCCTAGGCTTGCTGAGCCTCACCGGGGCTGCGGGTTGAGGCCGAAGGAAAAATGACAGAAATCAGAGAGGCAGAGAGTTACCACAAGCCAAGCCCCCAAGGCCTGAGGTGGCTCGCTGGTCACCGAGTGTGTTGGGCTGCAGGGGGGCCAGCTGAGAGGCCAGTGGAATTAGGCAGAGCAGCCCAGTTTCTCTGGCAGTAGTTGAACAGCGTGGGTCAGGATGTTGGAAGACTGCGTCGGAGGAGGGGGATCGGTTGGTGGGGACAAGTTTGGGATCGCGTGCTTGGGAGTGAACCAGGAAACTGGATAAAGCTGGGCAGCTGGCCCGGACTTCTTCCCTGAGACAGCCTTTGCCTTTCTGCTCCCAGACAAGAGGTCTCCGTTGACCTAACCCTCCTTTATCTAGGCAGTGTGTCCTCCAGCCCCCTCCCCACAGACCTAAAAGACAATCTCATGGTTTCTAATTCCACAGTTCAGATTGGGGAAGTTGGTGGCAGGTTTGTTGTCGTCACTGGAAAAACGTCCTCTTCTCTGACTTGGGCCTTGTTTTCAAGTTTCCTTGGCTTCTGTCTATGTGCTTATCATCATTCTGTGGAGATCCTCAGAGCTGGGGCTCCCTGGGTGTCTGTCTGTCCTACCTGGACGGTGTCTCTGAGCCCAGCCTCCTTCACCGTGCCTCTTCTTTCTCCATTTTTCCTTTCCTGGCAGTCTCCAGAGCCGCCTCATAGAGCTAGCTCCTTCTTGTCCAGTCCCTCCACTCTTCCTCTGGTTCCAGTCGAACCCAGTGTTTCCAGGACTCCTCTAGTCTGCGTGGTCTCACGTCTTTTCATCCTCGCCTCCTGTCTCCCAGCCTCAGCTCGTGACCCTGGTCAAGACTGCTCCTTCTGGGTCTGCACCCATCAGCCAGCTGCCCCATCCACTTATCTCTGTTCTCTTTGGGGCTGGATCACCTGGATTTAAGGCTCAGTTCAGCACCCTGACCTGCATGAACTCAGTCATGTGATGTGACTCCCCTATGCCTTTGTTTCTCTGTTTCCAAAATGGCCATAACGATCACCACCTCATACTTGTTATTTTAAGGTTGACTAGATGGACGCATGTTAACTATTCAGTGTGTTAATCTCTTACTCCATGTTAGGCCCTATTTCAGCTGCTAGGATTAGAGGTGAATGAAGTCCCTGAGGTCAGGTTGATCGTCCTGAAGAGGAATATCACGCTACAAGTAGGAAGGATTTAGTGAGTGCTCAGTGTCTACTTTCTCATCGCCAGAAGTATTAGTAGTCACTACTCAATGGCTGCCAGGGTTTGAGGAAGTGAAAATAGCAGAGGAGAGCTCCTGATCCAGTTGTGGAGGCCCAGGTAGGGATAGGGCGCTATGAACAGAAGAAGAGCCTGAAGACAAGGGACGACAGAAGGCAGGTGAGGTCTACATAGGGCTGTCCACTGCCTCGTCAGTACCGAGCACAGCACCTATGAGGTGTCTGAGTGATGAGGAGGTGCTGGGGTCATGAGAGAGCAATGTATATGGCAGGGCTGTGACTACGGTCAACATGACCTTGTTACTCTCAAAGAGTTTAAATATAGGAGTCAAAATGACTTTAGAACAGGCTGGAGAAAAAGATGCACCAAGGCCTTGTGAAGTGGTGTCCTGGAGGTGGAACTGGGGGTGGGGGGTGGGTTGGGCCCCAGGCCAGCTGTCTTTTCTTGCTTAATGGCCTTTGCCTGTCTGCTGGGCTGAGCTTGCCTGATCTTTGGCTCACTGAGAGCTCTTGAGAGCATGAGCTTTGTCCCACGCATCCTGGCATTGCCAGCACCCTTGAGGATCCTGGAACGGAGGCCTTGACACTTGCCTGATTGCTGAATCAATTAAGGAGCAAGAGATTGGTCAGATGGGACCAGGGAGGGAGTGCTGCATAGAAATGAAGACTTGGAGCTGGCATCTGAAGCCAGAAGGAGGGAGGGCAGAGGAGTTGGGAGACTGGCTTCGGGAAATGGAGAGTCGGGATTTCATGTTGAAGGAAGTCATTACAGGATCTGAACACGTCAGCTGGGGGTGGAGTAGCCAAGGTGAGGAACGTGACAACGTGACACTGGGCACTCTGGAGTGTGTGAAGAAGAACCCTGAGCCAGTCATGATGGCGCATGCCTGACATCCTAGAATGGGGAGATGGAGGTGGGAGATCAGTTCAAGGCCAGCCTGGACCACATGAGACTACGTTGTAAAAACATAACCAAAAAGAGGGTTGGGGATTTAGCTCAGTGGTAGAGCGCTTAGGCAAGCGCAAGGCCCTGGGTTCGATCCTCAGCTCAAAAAAAAAAACAAAAAACCAAAAAACAAAAAACCCACCACTATCACCAAAACAAACAAACAAACAAACAAACAAACAAACCGAAAAGAAAAAAATATTGTGCATAAGGACCCAGGTGGAGGCCTGCTTCCCTCCCTCCCCCACCCCTCGTTTCCTTAGCTAGTCTCCCAGCATCCATTCTGTCCAGACTGTGTTCCAAATAGCAGTGAGGGGGCTGGAGAGATGGCTCAGAGGTTAAGAGCACTGATTGTTCTTCCAGAGGGACCCAGGTTTAGTTCCCAAATAGCAGTGAGTTATCTCGGACACGTGTGCCCAGGGAAAGCGTTGTCCATGGAAATCATGTTTGAAGCCAGGCCCTGCAGGTGCAGAGGAGATGCACACCCCAGTGGTGCAAGTTGGAGCTTGAATGCAAATAAGAAAGTCTGTAGGTAGCTTCGGCCCCAGTAGAGGCTTGAGGTAGGTAGGTGCATCACTGAGCCAGAGGGTTGATGCCAGCCTGGGTAACATCGTGAGACCCTGAGACCCTGATGTGGAGTAGACAGTCTCAATGGTCCAGGTGTGGGACAACCAGAGGACAGAGAGGGTCGGGAGATTGCAGGGGAAGGGTCTGGGTGACTCAGGGCTTTGGCAGTTTTCAGCGTTGGAACCTGGAAGTTGGTGGTATGACATGTGTCTAGGCAAGGAGACTGTGAGTTCTGTCGGGGCTGGGGGGTTAGGGAGGCAGGTTAAGTAGGTCAGTGACTAGCCGAGTGGAAGTACGGTTGGACTGACGGGAGCAGTTCTCAGCTTTTCTTCTGGCTGCTTCCAGCTGCACTGGCTCGTCAGCTGGGCGCAGGAAAGAGGAGCACATGGCAGAATCGTGCACAAAAAGACCTGTGCACAAAAGGACCTGTGCATGAATGCATGTGTGTGGAAGTGAGCGGACCGTTTCGACAGTGTCTCTCAGAGACAAGTGTGTCTCTGTGGCAGGAGGGATCCTGCTTCCCTCCATCCTTGAAGGTATCACTGGCTCCATCTGGGATGGAAGGCACCTCAGTCTGTCCCTCTAGTTCTGCAGGTCTGGACCTGGGTGATGAGACCAAGACCTTGTCTGATCTCTTAGCTCAGAGGGTTTGTGGTCTGTTTGGAGAGATCATATCTCTTCATTTGAAATAACCAGCTTCTGATAAGAGCCCAGAGTAGATATGGGCAGTTCATGATATTCAACACCAACAGGTGACTGGGTATCCAAAGAGCTTGGGTGGGGAAACGTGAGTCATTAGTGGGGGTGCTTCGTGGGTGGCTGGGAGGTAGAATTTTGACAGAGCTCTCAGGAAAGGCCACGCCAATGAGTTCTTCACCCCACAGGTCTTGACATATGGAACAAACACATTTTAGCGTAATGAACACGTGAATGCGGGGGACAAGCCTAGCGAGTGGGTCCCCAAAAGGTGGCTGGGTCAAAGATTGACCACAGGGTCCACCTCGGCTTTTCAGCCCTATTCGGCAGCCCTAGCACAGGAAGTCACACCTTAAAGCCTCCCAGGCGGAAGCTGAGGAGTACTTAGAGAGACTGCAGTACCACTCTTAGGCACCTCTCTACAGGCACCCTCAGCTTCCTGCCCCTCCTCTGCTCCAGGCAAAGGCCTTTCGGGTTTAGGTTAGGACTTAGGACTTGGCTCCCCCACTCTGCGGTTTGCCTCACAGTGCAACCGCTAGTAGCTAGTAAGGCTGCTGGGTGCTTACACATGGTGCCTAATTCAGAGAACCCGAGGGCCCTGGACTCCCAGGTCATGTAGGATACGGTATCCGTTCTATGCTTCTCTCTTGTTTGCTCGCTTGTTTTTGTTCTTTGAGACAGGGTTTCTCTGCGCAGCCCTGGCTGTCCTGGAACTCTGTCGCTCTGTAGACCAGGCGGGCCGCTCGGTGCTGGGATTAAGGCCAGACTCTCTCCATCTCTTCTAGCCTTAAGAGGGCTACTAGGTTATGAAGCCTTAGAGCTGGCCCTGTTTCTTAAAGATGGTCTCCAGAGCCCCCAAACCCAACGCAACTGTCCAGAAGCAGGCAGGCTGTGGGAATGTGGTGAACAAGGGTGGGAGGGCGGCCTGGTTTTGTTTCTTGCTGGCACTGGGGAATGTCAGGGGGCTGGCAGGAAAGCCCGGGGAGCCAGGGAGCAGGCATCCTGGGACAGGGTGTATCTACTGAAGACTTGTTTAATTTCGACAAGGGATCAGGGCAGGTCCCAATCTAAAGGAAGGATGTCGGGGAGTCGGGGGGGGGGGGGGGCGTCCTCTGGGAGGAGCTTACTGACCTGATGGGGAAGCCAGGGGTCAGGAAGACTTCCCTTTGGGATGAAATGGAAAAAAGGAAGCATTTCCCCGAAATCTGTGGGCCCAGTGGGACAGGGGTCAGTTGCCTGGCTCTTTTTAAGGGAAAAAGGATAAAGGGGGTGGGGGGGTGGGAAACAGAGACTGCTCACGGTGAAGGGAGGAGGTGGGGTTCTACTTGCCAGCTGGGCTTTTCTTTCTGCTGACTCACAGCCCTCGAAGAGCTGGGGAAGCTGCAGTTCCCTGTCCACTGTCCTAGGTCCCCCTCCCTCCCTGGCCTGAGTCATGGGGCGGAGCTGCTGGGAACCGATATCCCTTTCCCGGATTTGCCTTAACCCCCAGAGTTCTGGAAAGGCAGGGACACATGACCAGAGAAACTGGGCTCCTTTTCTGGAGGCTCATCCGTCCATCACTGGTGGAGCTGTCCCTCCAAGGCTGTTCTTGGCCTGGAACCCACCTCTGTCTCTTCCTGATGCTACCTTGGCCAGTTGGCTTTGCTTCAAGTCCTCTGCTGGGATTGGAGGTGCCATTGACCCTAGGTGCTCCAAACATTTCTTCTTCGGGGAAAGGAACCACACTTTCACAATTGGGAAGTTCTTATCACAACTAACCCTTCCTGTCACTCTGGAAGCCTTTGCGCTCTATGTGTGTGGGGTACACCCCTGCCTGAGAGATTGCCTGGTGTGCTGTGTGTGGCTTCTCGGGTCAATCTCTGGCTGAGGCCCAGGCTTCCTGACCCGTGCAGCTGCAGCTGCTGCAGTAGCACTTGGAGTAACAGCAGCTGCCAGGCTGCACCTCCTTCCAAAAGAGCTGTGGAGGCTGCAGGGCCTTGAAGGTGGCTGTGAGTCTAGACAGCTAGGGAGGCTAGTGCTCCTGTCCTGAATGGGATCTGATTGGTCCATTGCTCCTGCATCTGTGACATGTCTTGATGACATCCTCTCCCTTTGCATGACGTGGCTCATAGCAGGGGGTGGGGTGGGAAGGAAGAAAGCATGAAGGTTGAGGGAAACCCAAATTGGGAGAGATCGAAGAGCAAGGTCTCAACTGAAGCGGAGATGTCTTCTGGCTTCGCTGTCTCCACGCTGAAGTTCTTTACATACAGGAAAACTGTTTAGCTGCTGTGAGCTTTGCCAAGGTTATTAAACCAACTGTCCTGCAGGCTTTGGAACTCCTGGCATATCTTTGAGTCAGATGACCAGCCTCTGGCCAACTCTAGTACACGACCCACTTGTCTTTGCTCATCCCTAAACCTTCTCGCCCTGCCTTTCCTCTCCATTTATCTTTGCCAGCCCGAGCTGCAGTGTCAAGTTTAGCTGTGGGAGGCATGGGCTGCGAGGGCAGGCTGCTGAGCAAGATTTAAAACAAATATCTAGATTTCGTGACTGAGTGTGTGGCTCAGGGCGGGTGTGAGGTTCTTGGCTTCATCCCCACCAGCTGCCCCCCCCCCCCCCCCCCACCAGGAACATACCCACACATGCATGCACGTGATCGTGCACAGAGCTCTTCCATTTGTGTCTGTCCACTCCCAGGAATGGTGCTTGCAAGAACATCATCCACCTGTGTCCCCATCTGATTTTGTGTATGTGTGCGTACAGGTATGGGTTTATATCCCGGTGTGTCTATGTGCACGAAGGTCAGAGGTCAACTTCAGGTGTTTTCCTCAGATACCATTCACCTTGTTTTTGAGACAGGATCTCTCACTGGAACCGGGGCTCACTGATTCAGCTAGGCTAGACTGCCCAGAGAGCTTCGGGGATCTGCTTGTTTCCTCTCCATTGCTGGGATTACAAGCCCATTCTACTGTGCCTGACTTTATGTGGGTGATGGGGCTTGATCTCAGCTCCTCATGTTTGCACAGCAGACACTTTCCTGAAGCATCTCCATGGCAGCCCTCCCTACAACTTGATCCCCCCTGCCCATACAGCACTTTTTATTAGTGCAATGAAATCCAGAAAGCTTTGCAAATCCCAATGACTCATCTCTGAAGTGTCCACAAATGGGCACACTGTGACATCCGCACCCAGATATAGAAATGTCAAATGAACTTTAGGACTGTGTGTTGGAAGACAGACAGGCTACAACTGAAACAGCCTGCTAGTTCTGGGTGAAGACATTCCCTGGTAGGGCAGGGGTTATCTCTGAGGTTCTATCTGAGACCCCCCAAGTTCCACCTCTAGCCCTGCAAACAATACTAACAGCTAAACATTTCCTTCACAGTTTTCCTGTGATTAGCACTGTGAACTCCAGAGTAAAATACAGTTAGTGGGGAGGGGGCGGAGCCGTTGTTGCCCAGGGTTCTGGAAACAAACGCTAGCATACAGAACCAGAGATCAAGGAAATCCTAGACTGCACAGTGGACACAGTTTGAGGGAGAATGTTCCTCGGGGGGAAGGCCATCAATCTGCTGCCTCTATGGCCCCACCCTGATGGCATTTCCACCTTCTGATTCTTTCCCCAGGTGCTCCTGGCTCTGCTGGTGGGGATATATCCCTCAGGGGTCACTGGACTGGTCCCTTCCCTTGGGGAGAGGGAGAAGAGGGATAGTTCGTGTCCCCATGGAAAGTATGCCCACCCTCTGAACCATTCCATCTGTTGTTACAAGTGCCACAAAGGTAAGGGGCGGGAGCAGTCATCCTCTGCTTCCTTCCGCCTCTGCTTCCTTCCCCTCTGCTTCCTTCTCCCTCTGCTTCCTTCTCCCCCTCTGCTTCCTTCTCCCCCTCTGCTTCCTTCTCCCTCTCTGCTTCCTTCTCCCCCTCTGCTTCCTTCTCCCCCCTCTGCTTCCTTCCCCCTCTGGCTTTCTTCTCCCTCTTCCTTCTCCCTCTGCTTCCTTCTCCCTCTGCTTCCTTCTCCCCCTCTGCTTCCTTCCGCCTCTGCTTCCTTCCCCCTCTGCTTCCTTCTCTCCCTCTGCTTCCTTCTCTCCCTCTGCTTCCTTCTCCCTCTGCTTCCTTCTCCCTCTGCTTCCTTCTCCCCCTCTGCTTCCTTCTCCCTCTGCTTCCTTCTCCCTCTGCTTCCTTCTCTTCCTCTGCTTCCTTCTCCCTCTGCTTCCTTCTCCCCCTCTGCTTCCTTCCGCCTCTGCTTCCTTCCCCTCTGCTTCCTTCTCTCCCTCTGCTTCCTTCTCCCCCTCTGCTTCCTTCTCCCCCTCTGCTTCCTTCTCCCTCTGCTTCCTTCCCCCTCTGCTTCCTTCTCTCCCTCTGCTTCCTTTTCTTCCTCTGCTTCCTTCCCCTCTGCTTCCTTCTCTCCCTCTGCTTCCTTCTCCCCCTCTGCTTCCTTCTCTTCCTCTGCTTCCTTCTCCCTCTGCTTCCTTCTCCCCCTCTGCTTCCTTCTCCTTTTGCTTCCTTCTCCCTCTGCTTCCTTCTCCCCCCTCTGCTTCCTTCTCCCTCTGCTTCCTTCTCCCCCTCTGCTTCCTTCTCTCCCTCTGCTTCCTTCTCCCCCTCTGCTTCCTTCTCTTCCTCTGCTTCCTTCCCCCTCTGCTTCCTTCTCCCTCTGCTTCCTTCTCCCCCTCTGCTTCCTTCTCTTCCTCTGCTTCCTTCTCCCTCTGCTTCCTTCTCCCCCTCTGCTTCCTTCTCAGGTTCTGGAGCCTTGTTCGCTGGGACTCCCTTTGCTGCCTCCCCTGGGCTTGGGTTTTGTCCCTCAGCAGTCCACTGCAGCCCTAATCCTGACCCCACTCACAGGAACCTACTTGGTGAGCGACTGTCCAGAGTCAGGGAAAGAACCAGTCTGCAACAAGTGTCATAATGGCACCTTTACTGCTTCCGAGAACCACATCAGACAGTGCCTCAGCTGCAAGACATGTCGGGAAGGCAAGCCTTGGGAGTGGGGAAGGGCTCAAGAGGGAGCAGTCTGAGAAGACTTGTGAACAGGCATGTGTGTACATGGATGTTTGCAAGGGGTTAGGAGTCGAATCTGCTCGGGGGTATGGTGGGAGCATGCGTGCACATGCCAGCCTGGGTCTGTGTGCACAGGAGTGTTTGTTACAGAGATGGAGGCACACATGGTGAAGAGGGGGAGTCAGGATCTGTATGGGAAAAGAGATGAGAGACTCATGACCATTTCCTTCCCTCTTCAGAAATGTCCCAGGTGGAGATTTCTCCTTGCAGAGCAGACAAGGACACTGTGTGTGGCTGTAGGAAGAACCAATTCCAGAACTACTTGGGTGGGAGCCTCTTCAAGTGCATGAACTGCAGCTCCTGCTTCAACGGCACTGTGGCTATCCCCTGTGAGTACCACTCACCCAAGTCCAGGCCCTCTCCCCTCCTCAGGAGTATCCTGCCTTTCAGGCAGAGGTTCCCTTCTGTCCCCACTACCCACGAGGCAGCATCTTTCTTTATTCTCTGGTCTGCGGGTCTGAGCTCCTATGTGGTGCCTTCACCGTGCCCTTCTTCCTCCCTCTGGTCCCCAGATTGCAGGCACAGCTCCTCAGTCCTTCTCTCTTTTCTCAGGTAAGGAGAAGCAGGACACCGTGTGCAACTGCCACTTAGGATTCTACCGACATGAAAATCAGTGTGTCCCTTGCAGTCAGTGAGTATCTGCCAAGTGGCTGGGGGGCTGGGATGGATGAGCAGCTGTAGCCGGATGAAAGGAGGCATCCTACAACTGGATGAGAGAAAGGCGCTGCATCAAGACATCAGATAGTCCTTTCTCTTTCTCCAGTACGTTAGGGGGTAGGCAAGGTGGCTTAGCAGGCGAAGCGCATGCAGCAGACGTCTGACAACCTGAGTTCAATCCCTGGAACCCAGGTGAAAGGAGAGCACATCAGTTCCAGAGTCACCCTCTGGCTCCGCACGTGCCCTAGCACACATGCCTCGCCAGTGCCGTGCAGTTGGATGCGAGCACCACCATGCTTTTTCCTCCACTATTCGGTGTGTCTTACTATTGACAATACCTTGGGTTTGATGCACAGGCCACACCCCTGTGGTGGTTCCTTCCCAGTCTCCTTGGCAGACTTCCTCATTCCTATGACTCCACTTGGGCTGTTCTTATACCTTTGCTTCCAGAGAAGTAACTCCGAGACTCTCATAGTTGAACTGACCTGGGGTTAAGTCCCAGTCTACCCATTTCCTGGCTGTGCAACCTTGGGCAAGTTAGTACATCTCCACACCTTACGTTTCTTAACCTTTAGAGTAAGGAGGTGGGGCGGGTGTAAGTGTGGTTCAGTGGTAGAGCACTGGCCTAGCATATCTGAGGCTCTGGGTTGGATCCCAGCATCAAAAACCCCAAAACAAAAAACTAGACCAGCAACGCATGAAACTGTCTGAACCAAAGCTATTTTCTTTTTTCCACTCAGTTTCGTTTCAAAAGAGCTCATATTCCCAATCCCGTGTGTTTTCACCCTGACCTCGTGAGGTAGACAAAAAAGCCTTTCCCTGTTTTCGGATTTCTGCTGAGAACTCACAATCTCACATCCCTCCGCTCTGCTCCCCAGTGTGGTTTTCTCACCCCTCCCCTCCCCGTGACAGCTCTCACTGGAGGGCTCTCTGGCTGCCCCAGAGACAGGCGTTCTAAATCCGCCCCTGCCTGTGTGACCTGTCATCTCCAAAGTCAAGCGCTGTAAGCTGTGATGTCATCAGGGACCAGGCCTTTAGCTTCTTGTCTGAGTCATCTTTCTGGGCCTGTGGCTTAACCAGCTTAAAGCAAAGGAAGGTCTATTGCCTGTGCTAAGGTAGAGCATCATGATTAGAGCACACTGTGGAGCAAAGCTGCTCATCTTGTAGCAGCTGAGAGGCAGAAAGGGTGTGGAGTGGGGTCAGGAGCAAGACCCCAGGGACCTAACTTTTACTAGGCCCCATGTCCCAATATGCTGGAGACTGAGCCTTCAACACATGGACCTGGCGGGATATTCCAGATCCAAACCGTAGGCCTCTCTGTGCTACAATCCCATCAGCAAACACAATGAGAGTTCACTGATAGATTGCCATCTGTCTAGCACACACCCTGTCAGGGATCAGTACTTACCCTTAATCCCAAGAGCTAAGTAAGAGGTGGCACCATCTCTGTGAGACACTGGGCCATAAAAGTGAAACGGCTTGTCTGTGCCGTGTTACTAGTCAATGACTGGAATGGATTTTATGTTCTGACTGTAACTGCCCTTTAAAATTTATTTATTTTTGGTTTTTTTTTTTGAGACAGGGTTTCTCTGTGGTGTTTTGGTGCCTGTCCTGGATCTCACTCTGTAGCCCAGAACTCACAGAGATCTGCCTGGCTCTGCCTCCTGAGTGCTGGGATTAAAGGCGTGCGCCACCACCGCCCAGCTTTTTTTTTTTTTTTTCAATTTATTTTAAAAATATTGATTGGTTGTGGAATCCAGGCTCTTGAATGATATTCAAGTGCTCTACAATGGAGACACAATAACCTCAGCCCTATCAACAATTTTATTTTATTATTTACAAAGTTCTTTTGTTTTGTTTTTGATTCAGGGTTTCACTGTACAGCTCTGGCTGTCCTGGGACTCACTATGTAGACCAGGTTGGCTTTGAACTCACAGAGATCTGCCTGCCTCAACCTCCTGAGTGCTGGAATGTGCCACCATGCCTGGCATTTAAAAATACTTTGTGAAAATATTATTTATTTTCATTTTATGTATATGAGTGTCTTGCCAGCATGTATGTCTGTGCACCATGTACATGCCTGTTACCCTCTGAGGCCAGAAGAGGGCGTCAGATCCACTGGAACTGGAGTTACAGACGGTTGTGAGCTGCCATGCGGGACTATGACTACTTTAAACACAGCCTACTTGCCCGTCCTCTCCCACTCCCGCTTTCCTCTCTCGATTCTCGTTTTTCTTTCTTTTTTTTTCTTTTCTTTTTTTCTTTTTTGGTTTTTCGAGACAGGGTTTCTCTGTAGCTTTGGAGGCTGTCCTGGAACTCGCTTTGTAGACCAGGCTGGCCTCGAACTCACAGAGGTCCACCTTCTGTCTCCCGAGTGCTGGGATTACAGGCGTGCGCCACCACTGTCCGGCTTCGATTCTTGTTCTTGACGGGCTCTCCTGTTGCCCAGGCTGACCCTGACCTTGCTATGTAGCTAAGAGTGACCTTGAACTGTCCTCCTTGCCACTATTGCCCAAGTGCTGAGGCTACGTGCATACCCTAGCACTCCTTTAACTTGGAAAATGAAATGGCTGCATGAGGAGCTCTTCCATTCTTCCGCATCAGTCCCCAAGGCAGGTTAAGTCCCACTGCACTAAGAGATAGCAAAAGCAATCGCAGGAAAGAGCTCCGGCAGCCTTTCTACTCACCAGTATTGTCTCTTCGCTCAGATGCAAGAAAAATCAGGACTGTGTGAAGTTGTGCCCACTATCTTCACTTCGACCTGACCCCAACACCCAGGACTCAGGTGAGGCGGAATGGCCTGGTACGCATGCTCACGGGCTGGCGGGCTGACCCCCCTACCCCCTACCTCCTCCCTAGTCTCTGCTGCTCCCTCACCCTGAGCATCTTCTACTTTGTCTGCAGGTACTGCAGTGCTGCTGCCCCTGGTCATCTTCCTTGGGCTTTGCCTTTTATCCTTCATCTTCATCAGTTTACTGTGCCGCTACCCCCGCTGGAAGCCCAAGGTCTACTCCATCAGTGAGTGTGGCCCGCGCGGGTAAAGGTGTGGGTGGAGCTTCGGGAGCTCGTGCAGGCAAGATGGGCGGACATGAGGGGTGGCCCCTTTGCTCATAGCTAACGGTCCTGGATGGTGGGAGGGAAGCCATACTATATCAGTAATTCTCTTGTCCCTGGGGCCACATAGACCCTGAGGCATGACACCACAAGTCCCCAAGGCCAGGGTGCCAGGGTGGAAAGGGAAGTGAAATTCATGATGCTTTCTTTCTTTTTTCTTCTCAGTTTGTGGGAATTCGGCGCTTGTCAAAGAGGTGAGAGGAAAAGTATTTCAACTTCCTGACTATTCCTTTCCAATTCCTGATACCCAAATTACTTGGACTGGGGGTGGTGGGCTCCTTTAGTTCCTCCACCCCCACCCCCACAAAGAATAAAGAGCCCGAAGGGGTTCATTTTCTTCCCCCACTAATGCGATGCCTTCTCTTTTTCAGACGGAGGTCCAAGGAATTGTTACTAGGCCCCCAACTCCAGCCTCTGCCCCCGGCTTCAGCCCCCCCCACCCCCGGCTTCAGCCCCATCCCCGGCTTCAGCCCCACCCCAGGCTTCAGCCCTGTTTCCAATACCCCCATCCCCTCCAGCCCCACCTTCGACCCTAGTAACTGGCCTAACTTCAGAGTCTTGTCACCTCTAAGGGAGGTGGACTCAAACCAGGGTGCTGACCCTCTCCTCTACCCATCTCCCCACTCCGGGCCAGTCCCCACCCCTGTTCAGAAATGGAAAGACTGCGCCCACCGGCAGCGACCTGACAGTGAGTCTGGGCTCTCGGCGGCGGCGGGGGCATTACTCCTGGAGGGAGTCGGGCAGGGCGGAGGCCGAGACGGCAGGGCTGCCGCTGGAAGCGCACGGTCCTTGTCCCCAGCTGCAGACCCCCTGACGCTTTATACGGTGGTGGACGAGGTGCCTCCGTCGCGCTGGAAGGAGTTCATGCGGTTCCTGGGGCTGAGAGATCACGAGATCGAGCGGCTGGAGCTGCAGAACGGGCGCTTCCGGCGCGAGACTCAGTACAGCATGCTGGAAGCCTGGCTGCAGCGCACGCCACGCCACGAGGCCACGCTGGACGTGCTGGTCAGCGTGCTTTGCGACGACATGAACCTGGCTGGCTGCGCGGAGAACATCCTGGAGGCGCTGAGAAGCCCCGCCTCCTCATCCGCGCCCCGCCTCCTGTGATGAGGCCCCACCCCCGCCTCAAGGGAGGGACTTAAAGGACCGTCCTGGCAAGAAGCCCCGCTGCCCTGTGGGCCTCTTCTTTGGATGAAAAGGAGGGAAGAGCCTTGAAGGGGCAGGCTTGAGCTGGCAGCCGCTTCCTTGGTGCTACCCAGTTGGTGTACATAGCTTTTCTCAGTTAACAAGGACTACCCCAGAGTCAGCCACTTGTGCGTGGCAGCATATGTGGCATCTGTCTGCTCCCAGCAGGCTGAGGGTGCCAAAAGTCAGAACATGTGATTGTAGAGGAAAGGGACGCTATATATCATTCCCACTTGGGATGCACAGAGCCCAAGCAAGGCTTCTTGGGGCTTCCCCAGTTGGTCCCTGGGCCTTTTTCACAGTAGGTAAGCAATAATTTTTATCAATTATATCACACTAATGGAAATTTGGCCTCTCTTTGCTCCCTGCCTGGAAGAACACAGCTGAACTGTCTAAGGTAGGGGCAAGCACAGAACAATGGGGTCTCCAGTTGGAGCCGTGGACTCTTGTAAATACACTAAAAGTCTAAAAATGACCTCTGACTCTGGAAAGAGTGGTCTGTGGATAGGAGAGGCTGGGCAGAGCCCAGAACCTGTAAAGTAGCATGGGAAGCCCCGCCATCCTGCTAGCTAACAGACTGCAACACGACCCCATGGGGTGCCCATGTTTCCCTCCTCCCACCGTGTCGACCAAGCGTGGTTGACCAAACAGCCATGTTTCTTGGGCACTTTTATGTAGGGCTCAGAGATGTGTCTGTGAGACACCAATGTACAGTTCTCAGAGCAGGAGGCGGGTGCCTGGGTCAGGCTTGGATTGAAGTGGGTCCTTGAGGTAGAGTCCAGGGGGAGGGTGGTGACCAGCACTCTTGGGGAGACGGTTCCTCTAGGAGATGTGCCAAAGGACCTCGGCATTCCTCACACTTCTCTGTAAAGGAAGGAGATAGCTCCATTAGGTCGAGGCCAAGCAACAGGAGTGGGGACAGTTACAGCTGAGTGCCCTTCCCTGTGTTGGTCCCTGCCCTCTTGTCCCATAGTAGTTCCCTCCTGCACTTACGATGTGGACAGAGGGGTGTCCAGCTGTATGATGTGGGTCCCTCTCATTCTCTGCAACTGGGCTCGAGTCAGCTTCCGGGGCTTGCCATCCCCAGGTTCCGAGGCTCCCTCGATCCTTTGGGTGGCCAGCTCCTCCCTTATCTCCCTGAGCATATCCTCAGCCCGCATGGGGCGGGGGCGGAGTCCAGGGCATAGAGGTCCCTCTTCTTCATCTGAGGACTCCCAGGGGCTTTCCTCAGCAGAGTCAGTATGGGTGGGAGAGTGGGGGAGCGGGCTGCGCCGTTGTGCCCTGTTCAGGGTTTCTGCCACCACATTCTGTGTGGTCAAAGTCTCATCTTCCTCCTCAGACCAGGCTGGGGGGGCTCTCCTGGGGAGACTGCCTCCTCTCGGGATCCCTTCAGGCAATTCTGGGGCACTTCGTCGCTGGGGAGCTTGGGGGTCAGGAGGCTGGGGCCGCAAAGGAACATCTCGGAGTTCCAGGGTGGAGAAGGTAAGACGAGGGTCCCTACGAAGAGCTTTGGACCGGAGCCTGTTCAGCGGGGAGTGAGAGTTCTTGGGGGAGCTTGTAATCAAGGTGCCATAGCCAGAGTCCGAGGTGTCATCAGGCACAGAGGGGGCATCTTCATCCGTGTCTTCTGTCACCACTAGGCGGGGGACGATGCTGAGCTCCAAAGTCCTATGGTTAACAGCAGAAAGTCAGACCGAGATAATGAGGATCAAATTGAAGCCCAGGAAGTCTTACCCATTACTCCACTCAGAAATCTCCCCTTCTCCAATGCCGTCCTGTCTCTTCACATGACACTGATTGTTTTCGCCACCTCCCTGGCTAGAACTGTGCTCTATGAAAGACCTGGGTACTTACTTCTTTTACTCAGTACATCTACTGAAATTGGAATTACACACAGAAGATTACAGTCCCTGTGCAAGGTCATGCAATTTACGAAGAGTTCCATATTTTAAAAAGAAAAAGATGAGACTCTGAGCTAAGCTGGGTGTGGTTGCTCAGGAGGAATGTCATGAGTTCAAGATCAGCCCGAGCTACATGTCTTAAAAACAAAAACAAAAAGAGCTTGGGCTGCCTCTGAGCTATTCTATCCACAGCACCTGGTTCAGACCTCACATCAAGCAACTGGTCTCATATTTGCTGACTGAGTCCAGTGGGGGGGGGGGTCCTTTTCTCTAAAAGCATGTTGCTAAGCAGCTGTATCATCCTGGATGAACCTCTTACACTCTGGGGATTTGAACTTGCTGTGTCCTGGAAGTGTTGATAGTCTGAGAATCCATATCCACCTTCACTGCTGAGCCTGCTCCTCACAGGGAGCTCACACGCCATGTTTCTGCTTCCTTTGCCCTGTGCCCACCCTGCCCCACACATCCCTTCACATGATGGCTACCCACCTGTTCCACTCAGAGCTGCTGCTGGCGTTCCTGTACCCACACCAGGTCCCCCAAGGCTGTACTGACTCATCTCGGGCCTTTTAAATTTCTCCCCCCTCCTCCCCACCTGCGGCCCCCTCCTTGAGTCTTACCTCCCGTCTGCAATGCTCTGAGAGTCCTCTGGGGAAGGAGTGGAGGGTCTGGTGCTGGGGGACTCCCTGCCCTGGTTGCGATAGATGGCCAGGAGCCCCCTCTTCTGTTGAACATACTCCTCAGCTTTCAGCTTCTGCAGAGTGGCCTGGGGAGGAACTTCCATTACCGTGAGCTCTCATTTATTGAGCACTTGCTGTGTGCTGGACACTGTACTAAGGGCTTTACCAATGGTATCTTTACTTTTCCCAACACTCCTCTGAGGCACAGGTGTTTACACTTCCTTTCCTACCAAGAAAGGAGAACCAGAAGGCTAGTGATCACTTTAGGAGTATTCTTACAGGAAGGGAGCACAGTGGTGCCAAGACGTGGTGGCATCAAGCTGCAGAGCTGGTGCTGGAGGCAACTGGGGAGGACAGAAAGTCCCTTTCCTCCCCTATCATGTGCCTGCTTTTCCTGCCTCCAGGGATGCTCCTTGTCTCTTAGGAAGCTCTCCATGCCTGGGATGAGGTGCTGCGATGGCTCTGAACCATACTGGTCCTCAGGTTGCTCTTTGGGGCACATTCCTCTCCTATTGTCTTGGCCTCTATCCTGAAGGTAGGAGGAGCAGGGATATGCCTGTCCTATGCTGAGGGCTCTTCTCTCCCTTAGACGGGTGTAAAAGCAAAGCTGTCCCAAGATGGAAGAGAAGATGACACATGTCTGTGTTCCTTCTTCGGAGTTTTCATACAGAATAAAGCAGTGACAGCTGAGAGATGGCTTGCAAAGTACCTCCACATGCATGGGATGCTTTGTCACACACCATCACCCTACAGTGTGGAAAGCATGGCCATGAGCTCAGTTTACAGCTGCCAAGACTGGCTTTAGATGCAGCTCCTGGCCAAGGAGGCAAGTGGAGAGGAGAGCTGAGTGAGGATGCTCTGTAATTCCTAGTTCAGTGACTGCAAGCTCCACAAAGGCAGCCTTGATGGGCCACGAGTCACCACAGGAGGATTGTGTAGGGGGAGACAGCAGAGCCTGAGGACACACACACAGAGTAGGTGGTAGGGGGAGGCTTGGCATGAGGCTAGAGGTGGCTGCTATGGGCAGAATGGGCATCAGTATTCATAGGTGTGGCTAAGAAAATACTGAAGGACTGGAGAGATGGCTCAGAGGTTAAGAGCACTGGCTGTTCTTCCTAAGGTCCTGATTTCAATTCCCAGCAACCACATGGTGGCTCACAACCATCAATAATGAGATCTGGTGCCCTCTTCTGGCTTGTAGGTATACATGCAGACAGAACATTGTATACATAATAAATAAATGAATCTTTAAAAAAAAGACTGCTAAAAAACAAAACAAAACAAAAAAAAACCAACAACAACCCAAAACAAAATATTGAAGTGCTTCGTAGCTGGTAAAGAAATGGCCATAGGCTGGGCATGATCCCAGCATTTGGATCACAGTGGATCCACCTGAAGCAGGTGGATCTCTGAGTTTGAGGCCAGCCTAGTCTACATAGAGAGTTCCAGGTCAGCCAGAACTATACAGTGAAACCCCATCTCAGAAAGTAAGCAAGCAGGAAGGAAGGAAGGAAGGAAGGAAGGAAGGAAGGAAGGAAGGAAGGAAGTCTTGTAGCTGGAGTCTTCTATCTCCTTTCCCTGGCATCCCCATCACAGCAGCTACTAAGGGGCTGCATCTGGCATAGAGTAGGGACCTCAAGTGTCCACCCCAACCCCATACAATGCTCTGTTCTGACTGATGCTAGGCTAGCCTGGTGGCTCCATATTTGTACTTTCTTGTTAGCTAAGGGAATGTGAGCCAGAAGCCCTGGGGCTCCTAGGCTTCTGCAAAGCTCTGTAGGAGCATGGGGCGGCTGGGTTAGGACAAGACATATTGGAGGAGGGTTCAGCAGGCATAGGAAAGTTATATCAAGTGGACAGTTCCGATTGTCCTTCCCCTGGCTTCCCAGTCACTGAACAGAGGAGAGACCTGGAGGCAGGAAGCTAGCATGTTGGGCCAGTTCCCATGTCCCTCTTCATCAGGCGTCATCTTTCAGCTCAGTGTGAAGCGGAGAAAAAGATGGCGATGGGCTGCACAGCCAGTTGGTTGCAGGGAGATGCCCTTTGCCCCACAGGCCCCAAGTTTGAGTTTGTGATGGGGTGTGATGGGATGCCCAGGACAGGGCTGTGGTGTGGAAGGAAAGAATGAGAAGAAACAAAGGAGTCTTTGAGGCATAGCTGGGGGCAGCATCTCCACTGAGCTTGTCCCTGTCCCTCCCCAGGAAGAGCAGAGTGGGGGATCCTAGGCTGCAGAGCACAGGGCTTCCAGCTGCCTCAAAGCCTCCCCAGTGGGAGTCTTCTTGGCTATAGGTGGGTGGTATAGGAGAGAAAGAGCTAGAGTGTGGTGCCCCCCAGTGAAGAAAGAGGGGGCTCCAGAGCAAGAGTCCTGTGGAGAATTCCCAAGATAGAATGCTTCTGCTCTTTGCAGGTCCTTGGGCATACCACATTCTCCCAGCATTGGGTAGCAAGGGATCTGTAAGTGGTGTCCCTTGCCTCTCTCGGCCACCACACCAGTGCCTTCTTCCAGCCCCACACCTCCTCCCACGCCTTTCTCCTCCTCCTCCTTCCTCTTCTTTGTTTTGTGAGACTAGGTCTTTCTATGCAACTCAGATCCAGAACTTGCTGTGTAGCCCAGGCTAGCCCGGAACTCATGACCCTCCTGCTTCAGCTTTCTAGGTGCTGGGATTATAGTTCTCAGCTAGTTCACCCCTTTCCCATAAGCAGAACAATGACACACACTTGTGGAACACCACCAAGCGCGGGGCCTCAGGCCAAGACACTGGCTTGCTGGCTGTCACTGTCCCCTCCCAGGTGGCAGGCCAGGCTTAAAAGGGGAAGTAACTTGCCAAGAACACAGGGTGGGCTCTGGGTTCTCCTCTAAGTCTTCTTCTTGGCTTCAATTGGCTCCACTTTCATTTCTTGGCCTGTACCTCCGAGGGCTCTTTTTTTTCCCTCATCAGTTCCTTTTCCTCTTCCCAGCCACTAAGTCTCCCCACCCCCACCGGGCAAGCTCATTTTCTGTTAAAGCATGAGCAACCTCTGTAACCTCAAGGGAGATACCTCACTGACATTTCTGCAAGGAAAGAAGAAAAAAATCTGAGCCCTGGGTATAAGTTTGGTCACAGAGCGGAACTGACGCTCTGTCACCCTGCAGAGACTATCAGGGGCTGTCATTCTGCATATGAACACCAGTAAGTTTCCAAAAGGAGAATGTGGGAGAAAGGTTGTTCTAAGATTGGGAACCAAAGGAAGGGAGAAATTTCAGAAAACTGGGTGGTAAAAGACCAATTACAGATGTAGTGATGTAAATACAGCTGTGCACATACATGCACCCACCCACCCACACAAGTACATACATGTACATAGTACTCCCTGTGGCTGGGGATGGAGCTCAAGGTCAAGTCCTGTCATGGTATAGGAAAGACCCAGGGTTTGAGCCCCAGCTCTGCCAACAAACAAGACAAAACTAGCCTAACTCAAATCTCCATCTCTCCTTGCCATTCCTCTCTCACAGTGGGTTGACTGACAGCCTGGAGAAAGCTAGGTCTGCAACCTAACCCCCAGAAGCCACAGATGTGCCCGCCTTTGGTTAGGAAAAGGGTCTTTCAAGATGTGAAAGTACCCGAGGTGGTAATCTCAGATGGTGCACTCTGAAGTGGGCGTTGGCCGTCTTCATAAGAAAGGGAGGAAATTTGGACACCAGTATACCAAGGGGAAAGCCAGAGATGGGTGGTGGGGGTTGCTCCTCCAAGTCCAGGGCACTGAAGCCACCAATAGTTGGGAAGAGTCACAGACTCTCCCCTAGAACCTGGGCAGGAAACCAGTTCTGTCAACACCTTGATTTTGAACTTGTGGCCTCCAGAATTGTGAGGGACTCTGTTTCTGGACTACTTGTTTTGTGTGGATCCGTGGCTCCATCTGTGCCAGGGTCTTATTCATGCTAACCATATGCTCTCCCATGGAGCGACACTCTAGCTCAGTTTCAGCCGTGAAATGTGTAGAAACTATCACAGTTTTACTGATGGCTCTCTTTTTTACTGAACTCCTGCTTTTATCATATAAATTTGCTTCCATCACTGTTTAAAACCTCCACTGGCTCCATGTCGTCTGTGGGACAAAGTTCAGGCTCTAGGCAGGGCCTTAGAGATGGGCACAATCCTGTGGCATAATCTCCTAGACCCACATTTATATGTCACACCCCGGCATTGTCAAGCAGTCATCCTGCTCTGTCCTGCACATACACACGGTGGTGCACCCACCCACACACCCACATAGTTATATGCATACACCACACACATAATACATGACAGACAGACAGACAGACACACACACACACAGCAGCGATGGGAGAAAGTGTGTCAGGGTAAGAGGACATGACATGGTCCCGGCTGAGCTCTAGAGTTTGTATGGCCTTGGGCCAACCCTGTCCCCTGCCTATAAAGTGAGAGATGGGACCAACTTGATGCTCTCCTAGCTCAGTGGTTCTCTCCACACACCAGACTGTGACTTATTTCTGGATTTTTGTATTTGGCATATTCTGATGCCATGGCTCCTCCCCTAATCTCCCTCAGCACAGGCTTTTCCAGCAGAGAGGTGGGGCAGAAGGCACGGCCCCTTTCTCTCTTGCTGTCTTCTGGGTATTTGCTCTGTTATTTGTTCTCTGATTACCCTAATGAGCTGCAGCCCAGATTCCTGCAGGGCAGGAATGCTGTGTTCATTCCTTCTGATTCCCTGGCACCCATCCCTAGCATCTGTCCCCAGAAAGCGTCCCCCGGGGTGTCTGATAAAGTTTAGAAATTCATTGTTTCTGTGTGGACATTAGGGTGTACCCCGTCTTGGGCTGGGTCAGTAGCTGGCTATAGGCTTCCTTAGACTCTGTCCTCCTCTGGAAGGCACCCAAGTCTGGTCAAGTCAGCCCAGCCTCTCTGCCCTCCTTCGCCCTTCTGAGCTCCAGGGGTGTGTGCTCACCCCTCTCCGAGCCTGACTGCCCCCTACCTGAGCCTTCAGGGTCTTCTCCAGCCACCGTGCACGATCTGCTGAGCTGGGACAGTGCACAGTGAGGGCACTGGAGACACACTGGAATTCAGTGAGGTGGATCAGCAGGAAGCTGTCTGCACGGAGAAGAAGCTCTGCTTTAAGGACTGGGCCTTATCGGACCCCAATCCCGACCCTTCCTCCTCTGGTAGGAGAGACATACAGGGGTCTCGTAGTGGTCGGCACACAAGTTTCTCCAGCATGAGAGGGGGACGGATGACCTTGGCCTTGTCTGCCTTGCGTTGAGGCTTGGTTACCAGGAGCACGTCAGAGAAGAGGAACAGGTACACATCCAGCTGCGGGAGAAAGAGGCAGGGTCAGCCAGAGCCAGGGGAGGGCTGGGCCGGGACCCTGGCAGTGCTATGGGGTGCTGGGAGGGTATAGACTTGGTCCCATCTCTTGATTTATAGGTAGACAACAGGTCTGGCTCAAGGTCACTCACACAACTGGTGTTCAGGCAGGCCCAGAACCATGTCCTTTTGCCCAGCCCACCACACTTTGTTCTATTGCTACCTTGGGCGTGTTGTGTATTACGAGTGTAGTATATGTAAGTGCCTGTGTGGGTGTTTGCAACAGTGTACCCACATGCAGGAGAGAACAGGATGCTGGGTGTCTTGCTCTATCATTCCCACCTTATTGCTTTGAGATGAGGTTGCCTGGCCAGGGAGCTCTTGGGATCTGCTTGTTCTAATCAACCATCTTGGGGCTATAGATGCAAGCAGCCATGCCCAGCTTTTTCTTTCTTTCTTTCTTTCTTTCTTTCTTTCTTTCTTTCTTTCTTTCTTTCTTTCTTTCTTTCTTTCTTTCTTTCTTTCTTTCTTTCTTCCTTCCTTCCTTCCTTCCTTTCTCTTTCTCTCTCTCTCTCTTTTTAAAAAAGATTTATTTATTTGTTTGTTTATTATGTACAAGTGTTCTGCTTGCATGTATGACTGCAGGCCAGAAGAGGGCTCCAGATCTCACTACAGATGGTTGTGAGCCACCATGTGGTTGCTGGGAATTGAACTTAGGACCTCTGGAAGAGCAGTCGGTGCTCTTAACCTCTGAGCCATCTTTCTAGCCCCTCTTTCTTTCTTTTTTAAACACTTGTTTTATTTTAGTAATGGGTGTTTCCTAGCATTCGGGAGGCAGACCCAGGTGGATCTCTGTGAGTTTGAGGCCAGCCTGGTCTACAAAGTGAGATCCAGGACAGGCTCCAAAGCTACACAAAGAAACCCTGTCTCGAAAAACAAAAACAAACAAACAAACAAAAAAAAAGTGCTTGCAGAAAACCTGAGTCCTACTGCCAGGGCCCACACAGAGACTCACAACCATCTATAACTCCAGCTCCGGAGGATCTGACACCCTCTGGTGGTCCCTGCAGGCAGCAGGCATGTGCAGGTTTACACTCATAGATACAATTGTTTTTTTTTAAATGTGTTTGTTTCTTTTTTTTTTTTTTTTTTTGTTTTTTGTTTTTTTGAGACAGGGTTTCACTATGGTAGCCCTGGCTGTCTTAGATCTCACTCTGTAGCCCAGGCTGGCCTCAAACTCAGAGAGATCCACCCGCCTCTGCCTCCCGAGTACTGGGATTAAAGGCGTGCGCCACCACCGCCCAGCTGAAAGATCTCTATTTTTTTATTTGATGTGTATGTGTATTTTGCCTTCATGTATGTGTCTGCACACCACATGTATGCAGTGCCTAGGGAGGTCAGAAGAGGTGTCAGATGCTTGAGCTAGAGTTATAGACTGTGGGGAGCTGCCGTGTAGGTGCTGGGAACTGAATCTGGGTCCGCTGCAAGAGCAGCCAGTGACCTCAACTGCTCAGTCATCTCCCCATGCCCGGGTCCTCAGGCCTGAAGAGCAAATGCTCCCACCCAGCCACCTCTCCCAGCCCTGTGTCCAGCTTGCTGGCCTCTCATCCGGGTCCTTCCACGCCCTGCTCCACCCTCACCTTCCCTTCTCGCCCTTCCTTCACGCGCACGGGTCCTTCCAGCAGCAGCTGCCTGGTGTGCTCCTGGGCAACCCCCAACATAGGGGTCATGAGATCCAGGGTAGAAAACGGACGCAGGTTCTGAGGGAACAGAGGAAGCAGGAAAGGGATCAGGGCGCCACATCCATGTGCCTCTCCATCTCAACCCAGGGTGGCTCCTTGTGCAGCCACCAGCCCATCCTTTCTGTACCTGGAGCCACAGCAAACACCCCGGGGTCCCCTCTTCAGTCTTCTCATTTGCCCTTTGGGCACCTCCCACAGGAAGGAATCATGGGCACACCCAGCTGTGGCACTCAGGTACAGAGTGTGTTAGCCTCTGTCCTCTCCCGGCCAGGCTTCTCCTTTATCTGCTTTCCTGGAGCCCCATTCCTCACCTTCTCCACCTCCTCGTTGGAGGGCTCTAGCACCTCATAGGGTCCTATGCGCTGAGCCGCAGCCACCAAGCTCTCCTGCTCTTCACCCTGGCGGACCTGTCCATTTATATGTCGCAGGAAGGACTCCACAGCTGCAATCTTGGGATGTGAGGAGCAGAAGAAGCCTAGCTGAGCCCAGCCTATCCCACCCAACGGCAGCTACAGCACTCTAAAATAGGCCTCGTGCGTCAGTACTGTGTGAGGAATGAGAACCCAGGGATCTCTGGAGATAGTCTTAACCCCTCACCCACCAGTACCCCCCCCCCACACACACACACAAGGGCCGTAGCCTCACCTGAGTACCTACCATGGCGTTCAGGGCCTCTTGGGCTCGGGGCTCGGGGCTTCTCTTGAGTACAGCCTGCAGCAACAGTGGGTACTTGGTGATGCGCTGGTGGGGTTTGATGAGCAAGTCACCCAGCGTCTGCCTTCCTGAGCGTTTGTGTTTCTCACACCACTGTAGGGGAGGTGGGTGGAGCTCAGGAGTCTGCAGGGACCCTCCTCCTGCCTCAGCCTTGCACCCCAACTGCAGCCTGGCATGACCTGGCTGTGCAGTTGAACCCCTCCAGCCTCTATGTTCCACGGCACCCCACCTGCACGAAAGTGTGGAATGATGGGTTCGTGTCTTGCTGCTCCCGGGCATAAGCCATGGTCTGCTTCACTCGTAGGCAGTACTGAACATACGGCAGGAACCGCTGGCCAAACTGGAGAGACAGATACAGGGCAGACCGAAGAGGGTGGTGAATAGACTGGCCGTAGAAGATGGCTGCAGGCTGAGGAGAGAGCCTCACACAGCCCCCAATGAAGCCCCAGCCAGCCTCTACCTCCCGGGATGTCCCCCAGAGCCAGGACCCCTCATTTTGTGCTCCAGAGGAGAAAAGACACCCCGAGAGTCAGGCCCTGGCTACCCCTGGAGTTCACTCTGTCTGCGGCACTGGCTGTGCCTGCTCCTTAGGACTTGCTCTCTTCCTATCAATAATTCAACTCGACTGTTTTTGGGACACTGGGGCTCCTATTTCTATGACCTAAAAGTTATCTTCAGAAGCCCTGCTCAGAAGGAAGTGGGGGGGGGGGCTCCCAGGAAACTGCCCTCACCCCCTGGCTTTATCCCAGTGTTTTCTGCCAGCCTAGAAACACTATAGAAAAAGTCTAGACCCAGCTGTTCTTTTTCTCTTACCACTCCATACTCAGTGCCCCTGTGGCCTTTTATCAACCCCTCCGGCCCCAACTAAGTCCTCCCAGGAATCTTCTTGCTTAGACATCATTCTTTAAGAGACAGTTTTAAAAATGTTATTTTATGTGTTTGAGTGTTTCGTCTGCATGCACACTCGCATATGCACACGCATCGTGTGTGTGTGTGTGTGTGTGTGTGTGTGTGTGTGTGTGTGTGTGCCCGCGCGTTTGCATGTCTAGTTCTCTTAGAGGTTAGGTCAGGTCCCCTTGAACTAGAGTTACAGGTGGTTGTGAGCTAGCACGTAGGTGCTGGGAAACAAACCCAGGTCCTCTGCATGAGCAGCCAGTGTTCTTAACTGCCGAGCCGTCTCTCCAGCCCTTTAGGCCTCATTCTTGCACTTAGTTATTTGCTGATGGGTCTCAAAGGAATAATTAATATTTTATAGCTGCCAAATAGTGCACACTTGTTATTACAGCACTTGGGAAGCTAAGGAAGGAAGATTTTGAATTTGAGGCTAGCCTGGGCAACATTGCCAGATCCTGTCTTGAGAGAGAGAGAGAGAGAGAGAGAGAGAGAGAGAGAGAGAGAGAGAAAGTAAAACAAATGCACGATTGTACAGCTGGTGAGAACACACCCTCGTCCGACCCCAAGGTAAGGACATTTTCATTTCATGAGGGATTCGGTCACACTCGTGGGATGGAATGGAGGAGGCTATATTTTAGAGTTGTGCCCCCTGGATCCTTTTGGGCTGACCTCATCCTGCTCTTTTTGGGTCTCCCCACACTCACTGTCAGGAAGCCATTTTGTAAGCTGACAGGGTCCAGAGGCTGGCCAGAGGTTCGAGTCTCTTCCAGGATGGGCTGCATCACCTCTTCCCAAAAGCTCCGGTGGGCTCTAATCAGGTTGGGAATATTTCCAAACAGGGTCTCAGCTGACACCTGGAGGAGCGGGCAGGACTTATACTAGACCTTTGTGGGGTCACAGCCAGGAAGGGACAGGTAAGGACTTTTAGCTTCAGTGACAGGGCTGGGGAGGAAGCATAGACCCTGGCAGTGGCCTGGAAGACCCTCTACCCCTGTGGCACCAGGGGAACCAGGGGCCTGCGGCCTGCTGGGGGGGGCGGGGTCTAATGCAAACGGGAAGTGCAGGGAAGTCAGGGGTGTCCCAGAAAATGGGGCAGTGGGAATTTGGCCTGCACAGCCTGGAGGGCTGGCTGTGGCCCCGGCCCCGGCCGAGGCGTTTCCACTCACTTCCATCAGCAGCCCCACTCTCTGCAAATTCAGCAGACCAGCTGCCAGGAGCTAGAGGCAGGGCGGAAGACAGGGCTCAGCACCTGATCTCCCTCCTCCAGGGTCTCCCCAAGCCCACTGTCTTCAGTCTTCTCTTCCCGAGCCTGAGCAGGTCTGAAATCATGGCCTGGAATCTTGCCCTCCAGCCCCCAGCCCAGCCCTTCTGCTCCGGGCCTGGAGATCATTCTAAGGACCCAGGGAGGGAGGAGATGAGGTTGAGGCTGAGGGTGGCTCACGTCAGTCATGATCTTGAGCTTCCTCAAGTAGCTCAGCTCGGTGGTCAGGAGCTCCCACAGGGCTTCCTGCTGGTGGCAAAACTCTCGGCTCATCTCCTGAGGAGGACAGTGCTGGTTCACTTGGGGAACGCTGGTAAGAGCAGGTCCTTCAACACAGGACTGTTTCATCCTAACCAACCCTCTAGTTTGTAGGTATCACCACCCCCATTTTCCATATGAAGCAAGTGAGGCGTGGAGAGGTCCTCCATTGCAACCCAGGCCTCACAAGTTGGTGTCAGAGCTGGGATTTGAACAAGATCTCCAAAGGCTTTCCCCTCTAGATGCCATATCCCGAGGCTTTGCCTTTCCCAGGGCAGAAGTGAGATGCACATATGCATGTGTGGAGGAGGGTCTGATGCATTATGGGGACACAGACCATGTCAAGCCCACCTTGTGTCCAAGCACCAGCTCCTTCCAGGACTTTTCCATGGTCAGGCCACTGTCACCTCCCTCTCCTATCTCCCAGTGTCTCCGGTCCTCAGGTGGCAGACGGGGCATCCCAAACATACTGAATGTGTGTAGTCTCACCTCCAGCTCATGGGCCTTGGTGACTTCCTGGGAGAGCAGAGAAGGGGATCAGTCTGACACATCCCCAACATCTGGTGCCCAGGCTCTGGAAAGGCTGTGTGTGTACATGCATGCATACACGCGTGTGCCTGGCACAGCATGAATAGGGTTGTTATTACCCAGGAAATGAAGTTACACTTCTGTCTGCAGAAAGATCCCTAGGGAGAGGGGTTTGAGGGGATCCCCCTGACCGGAACGATGCCTTCTTGAGGTTTCCTCACTCAGAACAGGGTGAGGGGCAGAGGCAGGGTTTTCAGAGTGGTTTTTAAGAATTGATTTTCTTTACTTAAAAAACAAACAAACAAAAAACCTGTCTTGGGTCATGCTATAAATTGAACCCAAGGCCTTCTGCATGCTAGGCAAGCCCTCTACTACTGAGATATACACACCAGACTAAGAAATCTTCAAGTAAAGACCAGGACTAGACTTAAGAAAGCACTATCTCAGTTAATGATGACATGAAATGTACCATTTTTGTTTGTTTTTAGATGGAGACTTACTATGCAGCTCAGCCTCCTGTGTGCTGAGACTATAAATGTGCATCATCATCGTGCTTGACCTAAGTGGAGATCTTTATGAAGCATCACATCTTAAAATTTATAACTGTTTTTGGTACCAAATGATGTGGGAAACAAATAATTAATTCTAAGCCCCACTCTACCCTTAATGTGATGTGGGAGGACATGGCAGGCTCATAGCTGGGGTGAAGGTTGGTGGGGGAAGTAGGGATGAGTAGATTGTCCCTGGCTCGCACATAACTTGGTACTTTCCAAAAGCTAGGAGTTCAATATTAATAGTTTAGCTTAGCTGGGTGGTGGTGACACACACCTTTAATCCCAGCACTCGGGGAGTGGGGAGGGGGCAGAGGCAGGCGGATCTCTGTGAGTTCCAGGTCAGCCTGGTCTATAGAATAAGTTCCAGGACAGCCAAGGCCATTACACAATGAAACCCTGTCTTGAAAAATAAAACAGAACAAACAAACAAAAACGTTTAGGTTCATGGGGTCCAGCACATGGGCCACATTGAGAGCTGTTCCTGAGAGGGCTTCTGCACAGAACTGTGCCTGTCTGAATTCTCCAAGGTGTTTGCAATCAGAGGTTCCCTGACAGTGATCAGTTCATGGAGTTTCTGGGCTAGGCTGTCCCTGGAGGCCATCATGGCTGGGGTTGTGAACAGTGAGACAGAAGTAATGGGAATCCTTACCTTGAGTTTGGGGGAGTGAGGTGGGCCAACCCCAAAATGGCCTCCATGCCTCTTCTCTGGCTCTGGTTCCCGAGGCATCAGAGGAGGCAGGCCTCGAGAGTGGCCAGAGCCCTTGGCAAAAGGGACATGGTGCTGGACGCGTCGGCGACTAGGGTCCTGAGGAAAGAGAAGACAGGGCCGGTTCTGGGAGTGCCAGAACTACTGGAGAGGTAGAAGGGGCTGAGCTTGGCTCTGGACATTATCCCTCACTCCTGCAAGTTGGGCTGGCTTGCTTCTCTCATCAAACCAGTTTGGTGTGAGTTGTCGCTGCTTTGAGTCACAGTGGTTGCTGCCGCCAGGGAGGGCAAGTTCAGCTGGGCAGGGGCATGCCTGCCTGCTTCCTCAGGGAACCCGGAGGCAGAAGCTGATCCTCTTACAGAGCAGGTGCACAGGCACCCACATGCCTGGGCTCTGCAGCTTCAGCCCACCCAGCTGTACGCATACCCTCTGTGCCAAGGGCTCCCGGGAACTGTGAACGCTACATGCTGTGTTCTGATTTCATTCTTTTGTGGACAGCTAGCCTCCCTCACACGTGGGAATGAGAGCTCACAAAGGTGCAGCCTCCTCCCTAGGGGCTGCAGCTAGTGTCCTATGCCACTGGGAGTTGCTGTCCTTCTGTGTTAGAGGTTGGATGAAGCCTTAGCCACAAGTCTCCTCCCAAGGCAGGCCTGGTCACATTCCTTGTCTGCCTTGGCCTGAATTACCCCACATACTTCCTAGTGTCCCTTTCTGCCCTCTGCCTGGATAGTTTCCGTCTCCAGGGGTGGAATCCTTCAGGCAGGCAGGGAATGCCCCCAGCCAGAAGTAGACCTGCTCTTAAGGAAGCACCAGGGCAGGAGCAGCCTAGGCCCTGGCTTCCACACCCCTTTCCTCTACTAGGCTTGGAAGTGGGCCAGGCAAATGGAGCCCGGGGCGGGACCAAGACAATTCCCTCCACACCCCGCTCCCCGGTGAGAAGGGGGCACCCCAGAACCTTTGCTCTTCTTCAGTCCCGACTCAGGAAGCTTTTGACTCCTCCCAACTCGTCACAAGCAGAGACTGAGAGCTGTCTTTCCCACCGTACCTTGCCGAACTGCACTAGTAACTCAGAAATGCCTTCCAACCCCTTCTCTGTGGGTGTGGCTCCACTGTGTTCCCTGACCCTGCCACGGCCCTCCTCTCCCAGCAACCCCGGAAAGCAGAGGAGGTTAAGGGACAAGAATAGAGCAGCCTGTGAAACTTTAAGGGGACAGACTTCAAAGCTTTGGTGTCCTCCCTCATGCCCCACCCAGGTCACCTTCCGGGCACAGGCAGACTCACCAATACAGGGCCTCCTCTGGGATAGATATTCCCAGCAGTGCTCTGGGCAGAAGTCAAATGACGGCCCCCATAAGTCTCAATTCGGGAAGCAACCAGGCCTTGGAGGGGGCCCTCATTTGGAGGATCAAAGGCTTGCATTACTTCTATCCTGGGTCACCCCTAGAGGATCATAACGCCAATGTCCAGGAGAAAGGGGGTTCCCTTTTCTGCAAGACAGAAAGTCCAGGCTGGATTAGTGAGGAATGTCTCTGCAGGTCAGAGAACAAGCAAAGACAAGGAAGGGGTCAGAGCGGGGAAGAAGAGGGCGGCTGGTGCTCACTTGGGGGGAGGTGGGGAGTGCGTTATCTATAAGTTGGTGGGGGGAGGGCAGGTCCAGGTGCATGCTGGGTAGGAACATCTGCCTTACGTTTAGGAAACATTCCCACTTTGGCCTCAAAGGATGTTGTAGTCTCAAGAGCAGCTGGGAGCAAGGGTCACAGAAAATCTCTAGCACTCTAAATAGCCCCAGGTGGAAGGCGTCCTATTGTACCTAGAGATACAGTCTGCTTTCCTGTGCTGCCTTTGACAACACGGCAGGACCTCCGTGGACAGGAGAGGTGAGGCTAAGGACAGCCAACTGGGTCTCCCATGTTGGAACAGACTATGGGCTCAGAATGGCTTTTATTTTCTTTCCTGGTTTGAGACAGGAGGGTCTCATAAAGTAACGCAAGTTGGCCTGGAACACACAGTAACTCAGGCTAGGCTGCCTTTCAACTCTGGATTCCCCTGCCTCAGCTTCTAGAGTGCTGCGATCACAGACATATTCCATCATGCTTGGCAACTTTTAGATTTTTTTTTTAATAGTTAAAAAAAAAAAAGCAAAAAGAAAAATGTTTGGGGAAAGTGAATACACACAACTCTCATCCCATGAGTTACAGCTAGTTTTTAACCACAGTACAGCCGCCACCTTTATGTGGCTTGCTGTCCATGGCTACTTTTCTGTTAGTTGCAGCTGAGACCCATCTGAGGTCAGAGAACTTACAATACGTTTTTCCTGTCCCTTTACTGAAAAGTCTGCACACTCCTTACCTGGACCCCCACGGCCACGCTCGAGCTGGTAAAGTTGGGATAGCTGTGAGACAGGGTCGTTACAGATGTGCCTAGCAGAAGCAGCGCTCTGGTCTCCCACTAACTTCAGTCTTTCCCAGCCTCTGAGGACACCACCATGGAGCTGGAAGTCAGATGCAGGACTCCACCTCTCCTTCCTAAACCGGGATGGAAGACCCATCCCTTCCAGTAGGCAGGGCCTGGAAGGAAGAGGCCCTTAATGGGCGTTGGGTTCAAGAACACTACACAGGGACAGGTTTCCCACCAAGTGGGCCTTTGGCTCCTCTCTCCCCCAAGTTTCTCTGACTTAGGCAAAGAGGAGGTTGCTCTTTCTGTCTCCCGCCCCCCTGCTCCCCGCAGCCAACAGTCCTGCCCCTGAGGTCAGCCCCCACCCCTCCGCCCCTTTAATATCCCTGCCATCCTTTCTCAACCCCAGCTTTTCTCTCTCCCTCTTTCCCTGCCTCTTCCCCTCCTCCTTCTTAGGCCCTGCGACCCTAAACCAAGTTCCCGGTTCCCTGCCCGCCGGGCACCCGCCCTCCCAGCGCTCACCTGTGCACGCAGGTGTCCCGGCTTCCGTTGTCCTCAATGCCTGCTGGGGCCGGTGGGACTCGGGGTCGTTGTCAGCCTCCTGGGTGATGGCAGCCCCTCTATCCCAGCCTGGGACTGGGACCGAGCGGCCCGCGGGACCGGGCTGCACGGGGCCGGGAGGAGAGGCGAAGGTGGAGGCAGAGGGGCGGGACACGGGCTGGCACCTCCCTCTCCCTGCGGCCGGTGCTGCGCCGCTGTCGTGGTCACCTAGGCGGGGAGGACAGGGAGCCGGACTCCCGGACACAGCCACCAACCATCCCCGGGCCAAGAGCTCTCACTCCGTGGTGTGCGCCCTCTCCTTTTCTGTTGCTCCTGAACTAGCCAGCCATGCGCCACCTGGTCGGGGCTTGGGGCTGGAACCTCTTCCACCCGCGGGTCACCAGCGCGTCCTCCCTTCCCGGCCAGACCCCTGCCAGGCGCCAGCGTAATGAGGGGTAAATGAGAGGTTGGGTGCCGCTAGGCGGAGGTGGTGAGGGTAATGACCAAGTGACTTGTGGCAGGTACCCTTCCCTATGCACTCTGGTCCTTCTTGCCTGTCCTAGACCGTTAACCAGAGAGGAGAGCCAGCCTGGAATCAGGAAGGGCCTGGGGATCCTCAGCACCGTCGCTGTCCTCTGGCCATGAAGTCCAAAGTGTGTAGTAGCCCTTATCTCCAATGGACCTGCCGGCCTGCCCTGGCAACGGGTGTAAGGTTCTGTGGACTTTGCTTCTGATTCAGGGAGGGGTCAGGGGCCAGCCTGAGCCCAGACCCAACAATGCTCTCATTACCTAAGCCTGGAGGGAAGGGGAATACCAGGTGGGGGCCTCCTCCCTCCGCACTGCTTGTGGGCCGGTGTGGCCTTCCTAAGGGCTACACAGACCCAACAGTCTCTCGAAAGTGGTCCTGCATTGGCTGGGCCAACGGGAAAGGCCTTTTCACATTCCCAAGTCATGCCACCCGGTCTGAAGGAAGTACTGGGTATTTGAAATAAGAGGTATCCCGTGGCCCTGTAGGGGGCATGGGCAGGTCGGAGGCCCACTTTGGCATCTTCCTTCTGTCAATCGACTGGACTAAGCTGACACAAAAGCACGCAAAGCATCCCCAAGTCCATGAAACCCTTTCAGAAGTCATTTCCGTGTTCAGAGCAAAAAGCGCTGGCTCTCATTCTCACTGGCTCCCACGGCTACTTTCGGTCTGGAGGGGCATCTTTACCATTGGTTGTTTGAATCCGTGATCCTGTTCTCAGCATAGATTTGCCCTCCAGGCTTCTTCTTCAGATTATGATGTTGTGAGGTCTCAGTGTTACAGATTTGCCCTCTGGACCGATGGTTGCCTCCATCCTGTCTCCCGCCACCCAGCTGAACTAGAGGGTCAGCGGTGTGCATTGGGGTTGGATGTGACTAGAACTGGTGTTTGTCTGTTCCCAGCATTCTCACTGTGTGTGTGTGGGGGGGGGGGGCAGGAAGCGGAGGAGGGGGAAGAGGAAGACATATCCAGGCCTGACAAGAGTAGTCATGAGTTAATGAACCAGTTGGTGATGATTACCGGCCATATTAAATGACACCCCAGAGACGTGGATGATGAGGGCTCCCAGCTTCTTCTCCCACTGTTTCCCAGATGGAGACGGGAGGAGGAGGAAGAGGGACATCAGACTCAAGAAGGTACCAGAGAGTCCTGGGCTTGCATCTCCCTGGGGTGAGCTGCTGATTCCTCCCACAGATCCAGGGAGAGTTAACTCTTTCCTGTCCCTCAAGGCTGAGGTCCCACCTCCACCTACCAGTGCCCCAGGGCCTGTATCTAACCTCCCTGGGAGGAGAGGTTCCCAGACACAGCTAAAGACAGAGGTGTGGCCAGCCCCAGGTGTGTGGGCAGGTGGACTCTCTGGCTCTCTTGTTCCATTCCTTCTATTCCGGCTCTGTTTGGCTGTTCTTTCTACAATTGCCCCCTTTAACAAGCTCTTCTGGGCTGCGGGGATAGACTCGGGAGGCAGGCTGAGAAGGGAACACAACCCGAGAACTGAAGACTGGGATGCCAGAGGCTGGCCTCTCCCGGGAGGGGTTGGGGGGGCACTGGTCTGAACAGAGGGGAACTCATGAATTCTTTTCCTTTTCAGTTTCCTTAGTAGTCCCTGGTATCCATAACATGAATCACGTGCCTTTACCATGCCTCAGTTTCTCCTCTGGGCCAGATACTCTTCATCAGGCCCCCAGCTTGACCCCACAGCTGATGAGGTGTCTTTCTAGGATCCAAGCTTGGAGAACTGAATGGCTCCTTCCTAACGGTAACTTTTAGGCCTGGTGGAGGTCTTGTGGGGGTTGGCCTAAAGACTCAAGAGGCAGGATGGCCCGGAAGATGAGCTTGAGTCCTACCCAGTCCACACCTCTAGGGAGCGGCAGGATATCTGAGTTAACGATGTGCTAGAAGTTACTAGCAACAGGAGGCAGTCAATGGGAGCTTATGTCTTCTCTGAGGAGTAGGGGACAGACTAGGGACTTGAGCAGGAGGTGGCAGATCATGGCAGACAACACCTACGATGTGACCAGGACACTGTGTCAGCTGCCGCTGCCTTACATCAACATTGGGTCCTCCTGCCTGTTTGCCTCCTGATCACGGGGGCAGGGTGTAACAAAGTCAGAGATAAACGAGAGAATGCCAGACTCAAGGGGAGACGGATAGGCAGCTAGAACATTGATAAAGGTAGACATAGAAGTCATGGGCCAGGAACTGTGCACACACATTAGAGAGACCAGTTCCTACCCAGGGGAGACAAGGAAGGCTTCCTGGAGGAATTGATCTCTGTGATGAGACCAGTGTGCTGGGTACAAAGTGTGCTGCTGGTGGGGCCACAGGGGGGATTGTGCAGCACAGTGAGACCCTCCACAAAAACAAGCAAACAAGGGAAATGAGATGGCTTGGGGAACAACAGCGGTTGTTGACAAGTCCAACGGCCTGAGTTTGATCCCCAGGACCCACTTAATGGAAGGAAAGACTCCAACACACATAATATAAATATAAAAAAGAAGAGAAAAGGGCCAGTGGGTGGTGGCGCACACCTGTAATCCCAGCACTCGGGAGGCAGAGGCAGGTGGATCTCAGTGAGTTCAAGGTCAGCCTGGTCTACAGAGGCCAGCCTGGTCTACAGAGTGAGTTCCAGGACAGCCAGGGCTACACAGAGAAACCCTGTCACAAAAACAAAACAAAACAAAACAAAAACAGAAAGAAAAACGGAAATAAGCACACAGGGCCAGGGGTGTGGCCCGGTTGGTAGAATGCTTGCCCGGCATGCACGAGGCACCTGTACAAACTGGGCATGGCGGCATATGGCTCTTATGGCACTGGGAAAGCAGAAGCAGGAGTATCAGAGGTTCAACATTATCCTGGGCTACCAGAGGCTTATGTCCAAACAAACAAACAAACAAACAAACAAACAAACACACACACACACAGGAATATGGAAAGGAAAGGCTTTCTAAAGACTCCAGAGAACCAGGCGGTGGTGGCGCACGCCTTTAATCCCAGCACTCGGGAGGCAGAGGCAGGCGGATCTCTGAGTTCGAGGCCAGCCTGGGCTACAGAGTGAGTTCCAGGAAAGGCTCCAAAGCTACACAGGGGAACCCTGTCTCAAAAAACAAAAACAAACAAACAAAAAGACTCTGGAGAGTCAGCTTTGGTCGCTCCCTGGGGACATCCCACCTTCCAAGCCCACCATCTCTGGGTGGTGCTGACTTGAGGGAGCAAGCTTCCTTTCTTCTGGGGTTCAAAGGCCTCCTTGTTGGATCCCAGTTACAATTTCCATTTTTCTCCTGCTCCTCCCCGTGTGTCAACTTCCCTGATTGTGCCTCAGCTTTCCTGACGCTTTTGCTCAAGTCCTCTCCTGAGTGTTACTCAAAATGTCCGCCATGGACACTCACATCCTTCAGATCCCTCTCGGGCCTAGCACCCACTTCTCCCACCGCTGCTGACACTTGCTCCTGGTCACGGTGTTTCTTCAAAAGCTGGTTTCTTACTCTAACACCATAGCTAGATGTAAATGTGTCTCGGCCCTTCACAAGACACCCCTGAAGCAGGACAGCCCCTTGCATGAAGCTCGGAGCTAGCCTGGCATCAGCAATTGGTGAGTGGACTGAACTGACTTGCTGCAAGACCCAGAACATTCCATTTGGGGGACACTTGCCTACACGGTCACCTCTCTGTCCCTGCCTGTTTGTTAGATAGCTGGTGTTTGAATGATTGCATAGTGTCACTCTTGATTTAGTACTGTCCCTACAGCCGTGGGCTGAGCAGGGTTCTGTGGATCGGGGTGGCTCAGCAGGAAAGGGGTTAAGGCTTTTTTTGCTGTGTGAGAAGATGTTTGTCAGTTCTAGTACTGAAGGAAGTCTGGGGCACTGTGGGAATGTGAGGCATCTGCTGAGGGCACAAGGTAATAGAGGAAGTAAGAGGAGGAACAGGGGGCCTCAGAGGCAGGGTGGCTGTGGGGTTTCCCCAGGGCTGACCGTGGAGGCGGGTATCTGATGTTCAGGCCTGTTCTCTGACTGGCCCTTCCTCTGCTTTTGACCTGTAGCCCCCAGAAGTCTCCAAAACTTTCACCCAGACTAGTAGGGCCTTTGTGTCTCAGGGTCCCAGTAAGTCCTCAGCAGTAAAGCTCAGGTGTCTTCCCAAAACCTGTGGGATGCTCCCCACCTCTCTCTCTCTGCTTCCAGTGAGGGTGCTTCAGACGTGGGAAAACAAACAAACAAACAAACAAAACAAACAACAGCAACAAACCCAAAGAGCGTCAATAGTGGATTCTCTGTGGTTGTTGCTCTGTGCTTTCTCTCTGCCCCATCTCATCAGGGGGCCACCAGGCTGCCCCTAGTGGCGTCTCCTGGAAATGACAATTGATTTGTTCTGGTTCTGAAGGACAGGAGTGGAGTGGACAAGCCATAAGCCTGTTTTTTAGAGGAGGCCCACAAGGTATGCTGGGGGTGGGGTGGGGTGCTGACATCCTTGAAGAGGGTCCCTGACTTGACTTAACCACCTTCGAGGCTTCTCCCAGCCTGTCCTGGGAGATACATGGGTGAGATCTGGCATGCATAGATCACCTCTTTCAGGCCCCTTCCTCCAAGTGTTCTGCTCTGTGCTGACTCTGGGTCTCCTGGGTTTCTGTAGCCTTAGGGCATCCCCAGAGCCCATGTGAGTGGGCAGTTTAAGATTCCAGGTTAGTCCTTGCAAAAGTTTTCATAGCTAGGGCAGCTTTTCCCCAACCACAGCCAATTTCTGTCAGCCCTAGCCCTTGTCACTTAGTCAGAGGTCACAGACCTGGCTCCTGGTGTGTGTGTCTCGGGCCCACCTGCCAGGGAAGCTGCCTGTCCCAACCCTTCTCATTATATGCCACGCCTTGTTCAGCCCAGGAACACAACAGCTCTAAATCATGATGTCCAATTTAATTGGACAACCCTGAATTTCAGGAAGTTCTTTCTCATCTCTGCCCGACATTTGTCCGGCTTAAGCTTAATGTCCTCATGATCTGGGGAGTCCCTTCTCATTAGAGGCTTTCCTATGAGTAAGCCAAGACATAGGTCATTTTCATGAGCTCTGATTCTCTAGAAAGTTCTTACACCTTCCTTCAGAGACCTAGTCCTCAGTGGAATACATGTGGGCTGGCAATGAGGTCCCAGGCACCACCCTATGTGTCGAGAACTGTTGTTGACGACTCAGAAATGAGCATTTCATCCTCTCCTCACCCTCCCTAGTGAGGCCGGAGCTGCTGGTCTTATCCCATTCAGCAGATGCCAGACTGAGCTTCAGGCATGAACTGACCCGGCTGAAGTCAGGAAGCCAGAATGGGAAACACAATGGATCAGTCCTTATACCTAACAAGGTGTCAGTGTGGGCAAGGGGTCTGCCCCCAGGCTCCTAACAGGGGAACACAGTGAATGTGTGGGACCCGGCTTCCTCTCAGCATGCTAAGCTGACCTGGCCTCCTCTCCAAGGCTGTGTTAACCCTCTTCAGCTGCCTAAATGTCCCTCTCTTACAATCCTTGCTGTTCATGTATTCACTGGTTTGTTGTTTTCAGAGTTCAGAAGGCCAGGTGTGGTGGGATGCCCGCTAAGGAGATAGGGTTGATTGAGTCCGGGAATTCAAGACTGTTGTACCTAGAGTGCCCCAAAGACCATCAAGAGACCAAATCCAATGCAAAAGTAGAGCCTTTTTACTATTGTGAGTTAACCCGGGCCTCTCCGTCTGTCTGATGCAGCAGCAGAGCAGGAGAGCCCCTTAGTAGCAAGGGGGCAGAGTATTTATAGGGAGTAAAGGAAGGGGGGTCTTGGAGTCTGCAGACTACATAGGAACAGACTCAGAATTGGTTTATGCAAGTAGCAATCATGTTAGTGACTTTTAATTGGTTAGGGTTAGTTGGGGCTTACAGTTACTCATTTTGGGGCAGGCTTGGACAAGTCCCAGGGTTTGTCCTTGAGCTGCTTTGGAGGCTGGCTGGCTTAGCACATACTAACTGTGGGGGCTGGCTCAGTGGCCCAGGCTTGGTGCATCCTATCTCCCCGTCCCCAAATTACTTGTTCACGGCCCTCCCAGAAATTGCTTGCTCAGTCTCAGGAAACTGAAATTGAGGGCTGATCACTGAGAGAAGACTGGGAAGCCTGTTATGGCAGCTGCTCGGTCCTTTCAAAGACCAGCCTGTTGTCTGGGCAGCATAACAAGCCCTCATCTTGAGGAAGATGAGGGAGAAGAGGAGGAGGAAGGAGAAGCCGCTGCCACAGATGTGGTGGTGAGTGCCCATAATTCCCGAGCACTTGAGAGGTGGAAGTAGGAAGGTTAGCAATTCAAGGTCACACTCGGCTGCATAATGCATTCGAGGTATGCCTGGGTTAGAGAGCCTGTCTCAAAAGAAAACAGTACAACATAAAACATAAGAGTGCATGTGTGCTGTGCACACAGCCCCAGAGGCTTAGTGTGGCTGCTGGCCTGTGTCAGGGTGTCAGCATCTCCACTTGGTAGGAGGGTCTCTCTCTCTCTCTCTCTCTCTCTCTCTCTCTCTCTCTCTCTCTCTCTCTCTCTGATTTATTTACTTATTATATATACAGAAGAGGGCACCAGATCTCATTTTGGTTGTGAGCCACCATGTGGGTGCTAGGAATTGAACTCAGGACCTCTGGAAGAGCAGTCAGTGCTCTTAACCTCTGAGCCATCTCTCTAGCCCCCTTTTCTCTTTTTTTGTGGTGCTGGGTGTTAAACCCAGGGCTTTGTGCATGTAAAATAACTTATCACTGAACCCCATTCCCAGTTCAGGAGTTCAGGAAGCCCTTCATAGACACTTTATTTGTTTTGGTTTGGTTTTTGAATACACACACACACACACACACACACACACACACACACACACACACACACACACACATAGAGCATAGAGGTACAGGGTCTTTTTTACATAGCCCTGGCTGTCCTGGAACTCACTGTGTAGACCAGGCTAGCCTTGAACTCACAGAGATCCGCCAGCAGCTCCACCAGCCTCTGTCTCCTGAGTGCTGGGATTAAAGATGTGTACCACCACCACCCAGCCTCATAGACACATGGTCTAACTTGCCTATCTTTATATGTAAGATGAAGATTATAACAACTAGATTTTAGGATGTTTATAATAACAATGGCTAATTTTAAAATAAAGTGATTATGGTACCCAAGGCACATGCTTTATTTCATATCATCCTCACTAAAACCTTAGGAGGGACTGTGGACATAGCTCAGTTGATAGAACACTTGCTTGAGATGTGTGAAGCTAGATAGACGGTCTCTGATCTCTCATGATTCTGGGCTACTTGGTAGCTTCCTCCCATACCAACTCTGGTTTGAGCTTGTGGTTTGCTTGAACCAATTGTTATTTATTTGGTGACATTATTTACCAGGTGCGAGAAAACACGAGGTACAATGGAACCCACAATAAGAGTTTTTATTAGGGAAGGGGAAGGGTGGAGGTAGGTAGGCCTACAGAAAAGAAAGGTGCAGGAGTGTGTGTGGGGGGGTGTGCACTACCTCTGGCAAGAGGAGAGAGAGCAGGGAGTGGGTAGAGCCTGCTTATATAGGTCACCCTGTGCACGCATATATGGGCTTTTGTAATTATGCCACACATGTGCATAGATTACGTGATCACACTGAACAAAGATTATGTAGGACATAAGGCCCTGGAGTGACTAAGCATTTTGCCTGACTGCTGACAGTGTGTGCATGGTCATGTGACTCCAGAAGTGGCTAGGAATAATAACACTGTTGTTCGAATCTTAGATGGTCTTTTAATAAATAAAACAAAAAACAAACAAACAAACAAACAAACAACAACAACAACAAAAACCAGAGCCAGATATCAGGGTGAAAGCTGAAAGATCAGAGAAGCACAACAGCCAGCCACTAGTTCTTACTTTTATGAAATCCTCATCCTAAAGATAGCAAGTTCCTGTTTCCTCACACCTTATATACCTTTCATTGCCCTGCCATGTTACTTCCTGGAATTAAAGGCATGTGTGCTGCCCAAGCAAAGGCATGAGATCTCAAGTGCTCGGATTAAAGGTGTGTGCCACCACTGCCTGGCCTCTATGTCTAATCTAGTGGCTGGCTCTGTCCTCTGATCCTCAGGCAAGTTTATTAGGGTACACAGTATATCACCATATACCACCAATAATGTGTCATGGAGTAGGAATGTACTGATTTCAACCTGAAGGCTGGAAAGCTTTTGTGTGGCTAGATGCAATGGTGATCTACACTTACAATTACTACCCCAGCACTTGGGAGACCGAGGCAGGAAGATCATGAATTTGAGAAAAGCTTGGGCTATACAGTGAGACTCCTCCTTCTCAAATAAACCAAACCAAACAAAACCCAAACCAAATCAAAACAAAAACCACTGGCTTTGTGCTTTTTCCTTGCCCCTCAAAAGTCTTCCCACCAGCATGAGGAACAAGTCAGGAGCACCTGATGCAGGGTGAGAGACTTTGTGCCATGAGCTCTGTCCTGCTGAGCCCATCCCAGATGTCTCAGTCATTGTTCTATTGCTGTGAAGTGACACCATGACCAGGGTGAGTCTTACAAAAGAATTTTGTGGGATAGTCTTTTTATACACTGTGAAGATGTGTCTGTTTTACCTCATCTGCCTAAAGCACCTTCTGATTGGTTTAATAAAGAGCTGAATGGCCAATAGCTAAGTGAGAGACAGACTCCTTTAAGAGACCCTGCTGTGCAGTTGAGCACTTGAGTGGGGTCTGTGAGAAGCTGGCGTGCTACAAGGTAGAAAAGCCTGCCTCAGTGCAGATCCAGCAACTTCCCAGAGCTGGAGCGGCTAGGTGTGGCTTTTTGCCAGTGCCTACAGGCATGTGGCTAGGCTCTCAGAAAAAACCTAATAGCTGCTGCTGCCCAGAACCAGTAGGGTAGCTTTCTGGACCCACCTGAGGGAGGAGGAGCCAACTGCCAGCACCATGTGCTAAGCAGAGGTGCAAAAGGAGCCTGCAGATGCACAGAGGTGGCCTGGCCCTTTAAGGCTTGGCTCATGCTGCTGGTACTCAGAAAGTCATGTCCAGACTAGAAAAAACAAAACCTCTGAACAGGTACAGTATGTTTGAAAATGTGCTTAGGTGCTGAAGAAAGAGAAGAAAATGGATACAGATAGTCATAGAAAAAAAAAGTTTGAAAATAATAAAGTGAAGTCTTTAAAGAGAGAATAAAGTAATATAAAAAGAATCAGCCATGTAAAGATGGGCAATATCATAATACAGGATGTTTGGATCCCATACAGTGCTTTATTAACTTTAAGTTTTTTAAATGCAAACGAACAACAACAACAGCAACAACAACAAACAACAGCTACGGAGAGATGGTGGTAGTAGAAAAAAAGAAACTACTGAGTTAAACTAGCCAATATATTTTAAGGATGTCTTAACATTAGAATGGAAGTCAGGAAATGTGTTGTGTTGGGGGAGAGGTTTGTTTCCACAGAAAACAAAAAGTTATGGATTTCTTCAAAATGAATAAAGATCAGATTTGACTGGGAGGAGACTGCCTGAAAAATCTTGGCTGCAGACATGAAGAATGAAACCAAGAAAAACTACAAGATAGGCGTTGTATATGCTGATGCCTCTACTATGGGAATAGTTCTAGACTGGAGGAGACAAAATCTTGTTGACTACAGAGTCCTCATGACTTATTATTACATGCCATCCTTTCATATGGCATAGATGGATGTTTATATTACAGTTTGGTTATGCAGTCTAAACAGACTTATAAAGTTGAAAGATACATTTTACCCACTCAAACACAGAACAGAGACTCCTCTGCACATTTCATACTTGTGTTAATACAGACATGTGTGTTGCCTTTAAAAGTTTGTGTGTTTAAAAAAAAAAAAAAAAAGGACCAGATGCCAATTAAGAAAAGTAGCCCAGGCGGTCCAGCCTCTCAGAGTGCCTCTGTTGCAGTTTCCTCAAAATCTACATCCAGAACAACTTCAAAGCTAGCTAAGATGGTCCAGTCTCACAGACTACTCCAATCAGGACTTCAGCTAATCCCTACACTTTCCCATCACATACAGACTGGACAAGAAGTGGCAGAGCTAGCTCTCCCAGGACTTGGCCATTATCCCAGGATCCCCTAAAGATGTCATCACCCCCAGATAGCAGAAAGTAATTTTAGGAGCACAATGCCTACATTCCTGAGAGGTGGGTAGAGTGGGTAGGTTTTGGTCATTTGGTGGGCTATGGATGTTTGTCATTGTTTAAGGGGTTGGTTGCAAGTTATTGTTGGTCATGGTCAGGAAGGAAACTAACAAAGGAGGTTGATTAAAGGATTTCTTTCTTTCTTTTTTACTTACTCTCTTTTTTCCTTTTCTCTATCCTTCTTTCTCTCTTATATATAAAAAAGGAGGATACAGGAATGATAGGATAAAAGGGCAGATTATTGAATCTACTTTTAAACTAAAAAGCAACTACTAGTCTCAAATATTTTACATTGCTATGGATTTTTGTAAAATGATACAACTTTAAGGTTATTTTAGGTATAACATATAAAAACAACATATTTTTGTTGTATAACATATAACATATTATAGATTTAATACTGTAGGCATTGAATCTATGCAACTCATTCGAAATTGTAATGTAAAGTTCTAGTCCTTTAAAGCTACTCTTTTTTTTTTTGTTTGTTTGTTTTTTTGAGACAGGGTTTCTCTGTGTAGCTTTGTGCCTTTCCTGGAACTCACTCTGTAGTCCAGGCTGGCCTTGAACTCACAGAGATCTGCCTGCCTCTGCCTCCCGAGTGCTGAGATTAAAGGTATACACCACTACCACAAACTGTTTAGGATAATTAGGATAAAAATCAAACTTGTAGTAAGGGTTTAGATGTACACATAAATAAGCCTTATTTAGCCTCATGTATTTTATATAGATAGGTGGTCTTCAAACACTTCAGAGGTCTATAGAAGCATTTAAGATGTTTTAATAACATCAGGCTTTTCATGACAGTGAAATATGTCTGCTCCTGGCAGCACTAATCTACTTCAGAAAAGATAATGGACATTGAAGAGCCTCTATGTGAAGTTTGCTTTCAATGTGGCAAAGCTAGCCACTGGGCAAGAAACTGCCCTTGCCTCAACTGCTGATGGTATGCTGTCCAAATTGGACAAGCAGGACACACAGGAAAGCAACTGCCAAACTTTGCCAAGACAACATAGGCCAGTCCTTCAATGTTCCTGCTTCACAGAAAAGTCTGTCAGATATTCTGGACCTGTAAGCCACAGATGGATGCTCCAATGTTGTGGAAGAGCCTTGGGTGGCTGTCCAGGCAGTCAGCTGTCTCTGTCATTTCTATAGTTTTAGATGTTGCTTGCTCTGCACTTCCTGATTACTTAGGTAACACTTTACCCTACTCAAGTCTTTGATGTGGTTGAAGACTAGATAGTTATAGTTTTACAGTTTTCCTTGTTACCAGATTCAGAAACAAAACTTACAAAAGAGATGTAAAGTTTATGAGGTTGAGAGACTTAAAAGCCTAAGTTGTTTATCTAAGAAAATGTTTTAAAATCTAAAAAGATATTTTTAGGTTGGTAATACAAGTTATGATAGAAAGTGGAGCTCACTTGGTAGCCCAGGCTGGCCTCGAACTTACAGAGATCCTCCTGGTTCTGCCTCCCGAGTGCTGGGATTAAAGGCGTGTGCCACCACCACCCGGTGATAATCATTCTTATTATAGATAATTTTACTGTATTATAGTTAAAACCTTTCCTTTTTATTTAGACAAAAAGGGGGAAATGTGGGATAATCTTTTTGTACATTGTGAAGATATGTCTGTTTTACCTCATCTGCCTAAGGCACTTTCTCGTTGGTTTAATAAAGAGCTGAATGGCCAATAGCTAGGCAGGAGAGGATAGGTGGGACTTCCAAGGAGAGAGAGGAACTCAGGGGAAGAATCTGAGAGGTGTGGATTTGCCAGTGAGACACAGAGGAAGTTGGATGTACAGTATGGAGGAGAGGTAACAAGCAGATGTAGATTAATATAAACAGGTTAATTTAAGTTATAAGTTTGGAACAAATCTAAGTCCAAGTTTCATAATTATGGGAGCTGGAGGTTCAAAGAAAGACCCCCTACAAAAAGAAAGCACTTAACTGGGGCTTGCTTACAATTTTGAGGTTTAGTCCATTATCATCATGGCAGGGAGCATGGTGGCATGCAGGCAGATGCTAGAGCAGTAGCCAAGAACTACATTCTGATTCTCAGGCAGAGAGAGATTCTGGGCTTGGCATGGGCTTTTGAAACCTCAAAAATCCCACTCCCAATGACATACTTTCTCCAATAAGGCCACACACCTCCTAATTCTTCTAATTTTTCAAATAGTGCCATTCCCTGATGGCTAAATATTTAAATATATGAACCTATGGGGGACATTTTTATTTTATTTTAATTAATTAATTAATTAATTAATTAATTAATTAGTTTGGTTGTGGTGGGTATTGTGTTCCCTGAAATATTGTGTGTTCCCCGAAATAAACATATCTGGAGTCAGAGAACAGACAGCCACTAGAACAGAGCCAGAAATGGTGGCTAGAAAATGGGAAGAGTAAGCTATAGCAGAAGTTGGGCAGTGGTGGTACAGACCTTTAATCCCAGCACTTGGGAGGCAGAGCTAGCTGGATCTCTGAGTTCAAGGTCACTTTAGAAACAGCTAAGTATGGTGACCCACACCTTTAATCCCAGAAACATAACCTTTAACCCCAGGGAGTGGGGGCAGAAAGAGAAAGGTATATAAGGCGTGAGGGCCAGGAACTAAAGAGGAAAAAGCATGTAGTTAGTTCAGGCTTTGGAGCAGCACAGTTCAGCTGAGAGCCATTGGAAGGAGGACTCAGAAGCTTCCAGTCGGACGAAACAAAACCAGCTGAGGGACTGGCGAGGTGAGGAAACTGTGGCTTGTTCTGTGTCTCTGATCTTCCAGCAATCACCCCAATAACTGGCCTCAGGTTTGAGTTTCATTAATAAGAACTCTTTAAGATTCCTACTACATTTGGTTTTTGGTTTTTCGAGACAGGGTTTCTCTGTGTAGCTTTGTGCCTTTCCTGGAACTCACTCTGTAGCCCAGGCTGGTCTCGAACTCACAGAGATCCGCCTGCCTCTGCCTCCCGAGGTGTGTGCCACCACCAACCGGCTGGGGGAACATTTTTATTCAAACTATTACCCAAAGCAGAACGAAGGTGACCCAAATCAGCAGAATGACACAGCATGGATCCAGACTGGCACAGAGGTTAATGCTTCCCATTATGAGAAGTTTTGTGGATGCCTGTTGGTAGTTTCAGTTGATTCTCCTGATTTATTTTCAGCTGAAGAAGTGCCAACCCACTCTGCTCCATCCATGGGGCACCTGCTTACAATGACAGGCTGGTTTGACAGAATAAAAATCTGACCCCCTTTTTCAGATGGGAGACAATTGTGCAGGGGCCTGAGGTGTGAACCACAATCTCTGAGCCTTGATGCGTCTCCCTTAGCCCTTTATAGAGATTGAATCCAAGAGAAGATCCAGATATGCTGTTCTCCACAGAGGCTGCTTTCCTGGAACAGCTGGTAGGGGCTTGTGTGTCACCATAACAAAGACCCAAGATAATGAGCTTAAAAAGAAGAAAGGTTCATTTTGGCTCACAGGTTTGTAGGGCTCACAGTCTTTTAGGTTCGAATGTACTGGTTGCCCCTGTTGCTTTGGGACTTGTGGTGGTGACCTAGCACACCATGGTGATAGGGGATCAAACCAGTCACTTCACAGCAGGGAAACAAAAGAGAAATTTTGTTCACACATCATAAGAGTGCCCTTCAGGGACCCAAAGACTAGACCCACCTCTGAAAGTTTCCATCCCTCCCAATAGCACCAAGTGCTGTGTTTGGTGGTTCTACTCTATTCTTCAGGGAATAATGATGAGAAAAAAGTCTGTCCCTGCTTGGTCAGTGCGGTTCTCTTGCTAATATACTCCATCTGGGATTGAGTGTGAGGATGTGGCAGCTGCTGATAACAAAAGGAGATGGACAGAGACCTCACTGCCCTAGGCTTTAACACTTTTCCTGGAGAAGGAACCCATGCAGTGATTTATCTTATGTGTGATGCCAGGCCGTCTGTTTAGAGGTGGGAATCTGCTATTTCAAAGGAAATCTAATCTCTCTTGTGCTGGTTAATTTTTTTTGTCACCTTGACACAAGCTCAGGTCATCTGGGAAGGCAGAATTTCAGTTGAGAAAATGCCACTATAAGATTGGCCTGGGGCTGGAGAGATGGCTCAGAGGTTAAGAGCACTGACTGCTCTTCCAGAGGTCCTGAGTTCAATTCCCAGCAACCTCATGGTGGCTCACAACCATCTGTAATGAGATCTGGTGCCCTCTTCTGTGTACATAATAAATAAATAAATCTTTAAAAAAAAAAAAAAAAAAAGGTTGGCCTGTAGGCAAGACTTTGGGGGAATTTTCTTGATTAATGATTGATGCAGGAGGGTCCAGCCCACTGTGGTTGGTCCCAACTTTGGGAAGGTGGTCCTAAGGTGTATAAGAAAGGTAGCTGAGCAAGCCAATAAGCAGCATTATTCCATGGTCTCTGCTTCAGTTTCTGTCCCTTCATGATGGACCTTAAGTTGTAAGGTGAAATAAACCTCTCTCTTCCCAGTTGCTTTGGGCCATGGTGTTTATCACAGCAATGGAAAGAAAACTAGGATATCTCTGCACCTCCATATCTTCAAAGCAATAGTGTTGACTTGCACAATTACAGCCGGAGCCAGATGAGTTAGGGCTGTGAAGCCTTTAGAATGTTACCCCATGCATACACAACTCAGTTGATGATCATGATTTGAACTGGATACATTCATGAACGTTATTGACAAACTTCTTACAAAAAAAGAACAAAGCAATTGTGAAACCCTTCACTTCCTCCTTCTTGAAGTCACAAAAGTTATGCAAATGGCCGAGCCAGACAGGGGGCAGAAGTGGGAAATGCTGGCCTGGTGCTTTCTTTATCACTAGAAAGTTGCCTAGGGACGGCTAGAGAGTGCATAGTAGTGGATCAGCATGACCAGGTTGCTCTTTTGTTTTGGTTTGTTTTTCAAAATAGGGTTTCTTTGTGTAGCTTTGGAGCCTGTCCTGGAACTTGCTCCGTAGACTAAGCTAGTCTCAAACTCACAGAGATCCCCCTGCCTCTGCCTCTCAAGTGCTGGGATTAAAAGGTATGTGCCACAACTACCAGGCCTACCAGGTTGCTTTTTTAAGAATCATGAATATCTTTATTAGTAGTAGTATTTTTTTACATCCTGACCACAGTTTCTGCTCCCTTCTCTCATCCCAGTCCCTCCCCTCCATCTCCTCTCTGCCTCCATCCATTCCTCCTCTGTTCCTTTCCATAAAAGAGCAAGCCTCCCATGGATATCTACCAAACATGGTAGACTGTAGAGTGCTCTGCCAGTATAGGTACCTCACCTGAGTATGACAAGGTGCCACCACCTTCCTCATGCCCTTGCCTTGTACTCAAGCATTCTTGGACAGTTTAGGAGATAAGGAGATTAATGTCATCATCACTTCTGCTGGCCCATCTGTGTGAATCCAGGTCTTGCAATGTGGGCCTGAACAGCTTCTTTTTTTACACTTTATTCCTTAAGCAGGAAATATAATTGTCATACCATGGTGGCATATACCTGTATTCCCAATACTCAGGAGGCTGAGGCTAGAAGATCTCACTGCACATGTGCCCCAAACCAATTCAGGTCTGATCAGGCCTTCTAATTTTCATATATGTATACATGAGAAATATACTTAATAGAAACTATCTAAATTTGAGTGTTATAGCCAGCTGTGGTAATAAATACTTTTGACCCCAGCACTTGGAGGCAGAGGCAGGTGGATCTCTGAGATCAAGGCTAACTTGGTTTACAGAGCTAGTTCCAGGACAGCAGAGCTACATAGAGAAACCCTGTCTTGAAAAACCAAGATATATATAGTTACTGGGAGCAGAGACATCTATATTATTGTTCAGAGATAGGAGTCACATGTACTTTGGTACTAGTGGAAGCTTGAGGTTTCTAGGTGCAAGAGAGGTATGTGCATAACCAAAACCAAATAGGGTCTCATTGAGTTATTTCACATGCTTGCTCACCTTGGTAGTGCTCATCTGTATCCCAGCTTCAGTGAGGCAGAGGCAGGAGGCCTACTGAAAATTCAAAGCCAGTCTGAGTTACATAAGAGTTGCCGGTTGACCAGGGCTACATTACAAGACCTTGTGTCAAAAAGACACTCCCCAACAGACAGACAGACAGACAGACAGACAGTCTCTCTCTCTCTCTCTCTCTCTCTCTCTCTCTCTCTCTCTCTCTCTCTCTCAGAAACAACGCAACTGTCAGTTTCAAAGGAAACTCCATTTCCCCAAATCCCCAAAAGCAGAAGGGACAAATGACTATCTGTGGTGCCTATTAGCATACCAAAGAGTGTGCTGGCCTCCAGCCTCCCTCAGTACCACAAGTACTGGTTACACATTTCAAAGTTCTTCAGCTTCCACCCTCAACTTCCCCAGCTTCCCTTCTCCCAAGCTACTCATTCACCTTATAACCCTGCTATTTCAGCTATGCTCTCCCTGGGTCCTTCTCTCCTCTCCTCTCTCTCTCTCTCTCTCTCTCTCTCTCTCTCTCTCTCTCTCTCTGCTCTGACCCTTCCTGACCCCTCTCAAGGCCATGTCTAGTCTACTGGTCATGTTCAGTTTCCTACTTTATCTGCTCAGGACTCTTCCAGATGCTTCTGGTTGTCTCTCCCTCACATCTACAATAAAAACCTTCCCCTTAACCATATCATGGTCATATTGTTAGTTTATATAGCAACTTTTGTTATTGTCTTAAAAACAAAACAAAAAACAAAAAACCTCTTTTGCCGGGCGGTGGTGGTGCACACCTTTAATCCCAGCACTCGGGAGGCAGAGGCAGGTGGGTCACTGTGAGTTCAAGGCCAGCCTGGTCTACAGAGTGAGTTCCAGGACAGCTAGGACTGTTTCACAGAGAAACCCTGCCTCAAAAAACCAAAACCCAAAACAAAACAAAACCCTCTTTTTAAGGTTTTAAAAACAGTGTTAATCATTTTTTCTTATTATTATAGTGTAATACCCAGGACAGACCAACTTTATAAAGAAATTTACCTTAGCATCGGTACTGGAGTTGCAGACTGGTTAGTTTCTGTCAGCTTGCTACAAACTACAGCCATCTGGGAAGACCTCAACTGAGGACCTGCCTCCGTCAGACTGGCCTGTCTCTGGGGCATTTTCTTGATTACTAATTGGTGTGGAGGACCCAGCCCATAGTGGTCAGTACTACTCCAAGGCTGGCGGGGCCTGTGCTATGTAAGAAAAGAAGCTGAGCAAGCCAGAGGAAGCAGGCTAGTGAGCAGCCCCAGATCTCTTGCTTCAGTTCCTCTCTTGAGGGGGTAGAGAGACGGCTCAATGGTTAAGAGCACTGACTGCTCTTCCAGAGGACCTGGGTTCAAGTCTCATCACCCAGCATGGCAGCTCACAACTGTCTGTAACTCCAGTTCCAGGGGATCCAGTGCCTTCACACAGACAAAACACCAGCACACACAAAATAAAATTAAATTAACAAAACAAAACAATGCAATCAGTTCCTGTCCTGACCCCCTCAGTGATGAGCTACTGTCTGGAAGGAGATGAAACAAACCCTCCCTCCCCCAGTTGCTCTTGGCCATGGTGTGATCACAGCAACAAACAGCAAAGCAGGCTCAAGGTGGAGGGGTGATTCCCGCTGGCAGAGCCCGAAGACGGCTTGAACAACCTAAGCCAAGAGGCACGGAGCATATGTGCCTCGCCTTCACCACTGAAGTCACAGGAAGGCCACTGAGATATCCAGTTCCACAGGACTGTGGATGCTGACTGGGCCAAAGGGAGCTGGGATGATGCAGAAGGAAGCCTTCACAGTGTTGGGAATAACACATACAGCTGAGTCAAGACACCCCAGTACACTGGAGTTTTCAGAATTGTGATGAGTGTTGAATGTGTTTAAAGCCTAAGTTATACACACACACACACATACACACACACACACACATACACACACACACACATACACATACACACACCCCTTTCTGATTTGAAATTTGCATGTCACTGAAGCTCAGTGGTCATTACATTTTGACTTAGAGCAGGATGAGGAACTGGGTTTAGCAATAGACTGTTTGGCCCGCTAGACTGCTTGGCCCGCTGTGTACAAGGCCTTGGGTTTAATCAATCAAAACAAAACAAAAAACAAGCCAGCAAATCCAACAAAAGGCCCCTGCTGAACCGCACCAAAGCACACAGAAAACAAGGCCTGGAGTGATAACGCATGCCTGGAGTCGCAGCACTCAGGAGGTAGAGGCAGGAGGATCATTGCAAATCGGAGGCCAGACTGATGTGTGTAGGAAGTTTCAGGCCAGTCCGGGGTACACACCTGCCTCGAAAACAAAGAAACAAACCAACCTCTTAGACTGACAAAATTCATTCTCAGTGTGAAGCACTGTGTTCCTGCCATTGACTGGGATAGTGGGCTGAGGTGATACAAAGAAGAGCTGGTAAGTAGACAATGAGTGAAGAGACCCTCAGAACGGTGTGGAATATTTGCCAGCCATACATCTGACAGAGGAAAAATACCCTGAATATACGAAGAACTAAAACCAAAACAAACAGTTAAGGAAACAAATGACTCAATTAAAATTCAGGCTAGGGATCTAAACAGAGAGCTCTAATGGAAGAGATAAAAATGGCCGAGAAATATCTTAAGAAGTGTTCTTCAGTGTGGTGGTTGATTGAAAATGGCCATCGGCTCAAATGTTTGAATGCTCGGTCCTCAGCTAGTGGGAACCTTTGGGAAGGATTAGGAGGTGTGGCCATGTTGAAGAACATGTGACCTTGCTGGTGGAGGTGTATCACTGAGGGTCGGCTTCGAGGTTTCAAACGCCCACACCAGGCCCAGTGTCTCTCTGCCTGCCTGCTGCCTGTGGATCAGGAGGTAAGTTCTCAGCCCCACATTCCCTGCCAAAATGATCATTGGCTCATCCTTTGAAACAGTAAGCAAGGCCCCAACTAAATGCTTTCTTTTATAAGAGTTGCCATGGTCATGGTGTCTGTCCACAGGAACAGAACAGTGACTAAGACAATCTTCCTTAGTAGTCAGGGTGATGAAGAGGAAAATAGCTTTGGGATTTCCTCTTATCCCAGTCAGAATGGCTAAGAGCAACACAACAGGGGACCACAAACCCTGGTGAGGCTGTGGGGAAAGGGAAACCCTCATTCAGTGTTGGTGGGAATGGAGACTGGTGCAGCGGAGCACTCTGGAAAGCAGTGTAGAGAACTCTCAAAGCATTAAAAGGAAATTTACTGACGAAGGAATTTACTGACTAAAAGTAAATGTATGACTCAGCTGTGGCACTGCTTGGCATATCCCCAAAGGGGTTGACACCCTAATCCATAGATACTTGCTCAGCACATAGCCACCCTATTCATAGCTAGGAAACGGAAACAATCTGTATTTTTCAACAGATGAATGGGTAATAAAAATGAGAAACATGCACAAAATGGAAATCTATTCAGCTACAAAGAAAAATGAAATCATGAAATTTGTAGGTAAATGAACAGACCTAGAAAAGATTATATTGAGTTAGATAGCCCAGACTCAGAAAGACAAACCCTACACGGTCTCATCTGTGGTTCCTAGCTCCAAATCATCAGGTATGAGTATACGTGAGGTAACCTCAGAAACCAGGGAGTTATAAAGGGACCCTTAAATGGGGGTGGGGCTTGAGAAGGGACTAGCAGGATCCAAGAGATATTAAGTGGTAAATGGAAAAATGGAAGGGCGTTTCAACTGGGAATGGGAGGTCAATACAGAAGGAGGAGGTGGGATGAGGGATGAATAACACCAATATCTATCTATCTATCTATCTATCTATCTATCTATCTATCTATCTATCAACCATATATATATATATATGGTTATATATATATATATATATTTAGGTTATCTCACTTGGGTTAACAATGCTTCTCACAAAAATCATAGACAAACAAAAACCCCTAGTATCAGGCACAAGAAATATCCTTTTGAATGGTGGTCAGGGTAGTCCAAGTGACTCCCAAGACAATAGAGTTGAGCTTGGTTGCCTCTCAGAGTTTGAAGGTAAGCCCCTACTGCTGGAGACACGACACACTTATGACATAGGACTCAGATTATGTGAGCTGGATCTTACCCGAAAGCCTTCTTTCTCTGGTCTAACTTTTATACTACCAGAAAGGGCTGTGCAAGCTACCAAGGGAGGGAAGCAACTGATAGTCCTACTCAGCTGTGACATCTATAAACCACAATAATGACCAGCAAGGCAAGATAGCTGTAAAGGTGTAATAGTGGCACTCATGTGTTGGTGGTAACTAACTGCTGTCTCATTGGACTTAAGGACCACTCAGCAAGAAGGTACTCTTCTCTGGTACTAGAAACCTAGACAGCTTCCCAGAGTTAATAGGGTCATTGATCTTAGAAGAGACTCTACTATTGACACATTGCTAGATCAGCATAAATCCTAACTACGTTGTAAATCTTATTCTTATACCCACAGGTAAATCTAAGTAGCACCCCTCATCAAAGAAGTTTCTCTTTACAGCAAATAGAGACCATCACAGAAAACCACACTGGACACAGTGTAGAAATTAAGGGCTCACAGTCTTAGTTTTTCTATTGCTGTGATGAAACACCATGACCAAAAAGCAAGTTGGGGACCAAAGGGTTTATTGGGCTTACACTTCAGCATCACTGTTCATCACTGAAGGAAGTCAGGACAGGAACTCAAGCAGGGCAGGATCCTGAGGGCAGGAGCTGACGCAGAGGTCATGGAGGGGAGCTGCTTACTGACTTGCTTTCCATGGCTTGCTCAGCCTGCTTTCTTAGAGAACCCAGGACCAGCAGCCCAGGGATGGCACCACCATGAGCTGGGCCCTCTCCCATTGATCTCTAATTGAGAAAATGCCTTACAGCTGGATCTCATGGAGGCATTTCCTCAACTGAGACTCCGTCCTCTGATGACTCTAGCTTGCATCAAGCTGACACACAAACCAGTCAGCACAGGAGCCCAGCTCCAATGGATACATCTGCATCATAGCTCCTGTATCTATGGATCAGGGAATATGAGGAAGAGGAGGGAGAAAGATTGTTCGAGTCAGAACACCAGCATGCCTACTGCAAAAGTCTCACGAAGGAAAAGCTGTGGCAACATTATCTGAATAATGGTGATATACACAGGCTACCATAGAAGGGTGTGACTCATATGGCCTTCCCTGAACCAAGAGCTACAGAAGACAAATAGCTACAGAGAAACGGATAATTGGCTTCTGCCAGGGATGAGCCCCCTAATTGGTTGTCTAATACAAAGGGGTTAGCCTTGAAACCGTGTACACAAAAACAGACTCAGCAGGTCACATTTATACACTTATAAATACATACACAAACATATGTATGTCATGATAATCAGCAAAGAAAAAAGTCTATTTTTTAAAAAGATTTATTTATTTATTTTATATATACAGAAGAGGGTGCCAGATCTCGTTACAGATGGTTGTGAGCCTCAGGGAATTGAACTCAGGACCTCTGGAAGAGCAGTCAGTGCTCTTAACCTCTGAGCCAGCTCTCCAGCCTGAAAAAAAGGCTGTTAAAGAGTGAAGGGGATATGGAGGGACTTGCATGGAGGGACTGAAGAGAGGAAAGGGAAGGGGGAAATGGTTCAATTACATTTAATTTAAAATGCATAAAAATAAAAAAAAAACAACAAAACAAAGAGCAGCCCACTTCTTGCAGGCCACCACTTGTGGGAGAGCTGGCCCTGTCCCTCTCAGAGTAGGGGTGGGTGGGGGGAAAGCAGGGCTGACCAACTCAGCTACCACCCAGGCCCAGATGCAGGGATCTGAGTTGGCCCACCACAACATCTACCCTCTATGAGCTGTTGGAGCTCCTGAAGATACGGGTGCTGCAGATCTGTAGCCACAGGATCTCCATGACTCAGAGCAACAGCAGGACATTCAGAGGAGTCCCGGTAGGGATTCATAAGGCAGCCAGCAGAAGGCATCTCTGCTCCTCCCGGAATCTCATTCGGTCCCTGTCTCCATCCAGCCTGATCTTTGGACCGGTCCATCCATCCATCCTTGACCACAAGGCTGAGGGACTGGGCTTATGGCTGGTAGGATGAGTCTGGGAGTCTGGGAGCTCCACAGAGAGAAGTCTGCTGTTCCAGATTGTGTGTGGAAATAAGGTTCCGTGTTTTATAACATTTCTGGCACTTCAGAGGGTCAGTGAAGGCCTTGCCATCTGAGCAAAGATGGAAAGTATGGATAGGTTATGTGAGTCAGGAGCCGGCAAGGGAGTCCAGGATGTGAGCGGTGCAGGAGAAAGAAACCAAGAATTCAAGAGCTGGAGGATAGGCTCAGATAACACAGAGCCCGGGGTTTCTAGAAAAAAGCCCAGAGGGCTGGACCTCTGCAAGTCATTCACCTGACTTATTTCCGTGACCTAAGACCCAGACCTGGGAGCTGGGGGGATCGGGGGACGGGGTATAGGGCGTAAGGTAGGGGTGCCTGCCTGGAGGTTCTCTAAACCAAGAAACGCAGGGTCTTATCTTCACAGGGTTGCCCGGGGAAACTTCTGTTAGTAAAGAATCCTGTTATTGCGGTCTGACGCACCATCACCTGCGGTTTCCATGGTTCCCACCAACAATGCAGCACAAACTGATTTCCAGAGGGCCGGTCTGCAGGGTGGGGCATCTCTCTCTTCTCTGGCTCTTAACTCTGCTGTTTGTCCGCTCATTGCAGGGTGATGTGGGGAGGGGAAGGTGTGGATCTCCGGCCTGGGTTTCCTTGGGAGGTGAGGCAGAGGCTTGCTCTCTGTGACTGGGACTGATTGGGAAACTCTAAACTGAAGCCTCACTCCCTCCACCTAGTTAGGGAGGAGTTCAGAAATGCAGACACAGAGAACTCCCAGCAATGAAGTTAGAGCAGTTTATGAGCTCTGGTCACTTAGAGGTGTTGTCCAAGCCAGTGGCAGGGGTGGGGTGGTGGTGGGATGGTGAGGTGGTGGGGTGGGAGGTGATGGGCCGTCTATAAATGTGTAGCTCCAGGACAGGTTGTTCAGAGCCAAAGAAAGGGAAACAAAAGCAGTAGATGGCTGGCTTGTTTTTTTGTGTGTTTTGTTTTTTTCCCCTTAGAGGCAAGGTTTTCCTACTATTCCAGGCTTACCTAGAACTCACTGTGTACTCCACGCTTGTTATCCTTCTGCCTCAGCCCCATGAGAGCCTGGATCACAGATGTATACAATCTCACCTATGGTATCTTTGATGCACAGTTTTGGAGACCGCAACCCCTTTTTATGGCCACGTTTTCATTTGCTTTGTGCAGAACATGGTGAAGACTCTAAGCCAAGGAATATCAATCCATTCTACAAGGACTAAACTAAATCTTTTTTTGGGATAGGGTCTCACTATGAAGCCTTGACTGGCTTGGAGCTTGCTATTTAGACCAGGCTTGAACTTATAGAAATCTGTCTGCTTCTACCTCCTGAGTTCTAAGATTAAAGGCCTATGCCACCACACCCAGCACAGTACAATGATTAGTCCTCAAGTTACTTAACATAATCAAGGTGGCTGAGTGTGGCGGCAATGCTCATCTGTAATTCCAGCACTCAGGAGGGGAGGCACAAGGACCTAGGAAGAGGTCTTCTGTGTGGAGACCTCAATGTGAGCTTTAGACAGCCTAGGCTATGTAATGAGCTCTCTCTCAAAAAGAAAAAGAAAAGAAAAGAAAAAGCAAACAAGGCTAGATGTTGGTGTTGAAGAGTCCCAGGCCAGTCAAGGCTGCAATAATAGTCACACAGTCACACAGCCACACAGTCACACGGTCACACTGTCACACCGTCACACCATCACATAGCCAGGCCTCGTCTCAAGAACAAACAAAAACTAGCCAAACTTGAGAGCAGAATCTGAACATTCCAGTTTCTGACTCACTGCTCATTCTGCTAAATCAGTGTTTCTCTGTAGCCCAGGCTGGCCTCCAACTTTCAGTTCTTTGGCCTTAGAATCCTAAGTAGCACGGATTATAGGGCTGCGCTTCCAAGTTTGGCTTACTCAGTGTTCCTCAAATGTGGGCATCCTTGGTCCTTGTCATTTTAATAGGTGTCATAGACACACAAGTTACCAACACTGAAAAAGTTATAGCCAGATGGTGGTACACACCTATAACCCCAGCACTTGAGGAGGATTCCTGTGAGTCCCAAGACAGCTTGATCTACATGGCAGAATGTAGATTAGTATAAATGGGTTACTTTAAGTTTAAGAGCTGGTTGGGAATAAGCCTAAGCTAAGGCCAGGCTTTCATAATTAAAAGAAGTCTCTGTGTCATCATCTGGGAGCTGGAGGTCCAAAGACAGACCTGCTACAACATTCAATACAGAGCCTATGCCACAAGCCACAAGCTCAGCCTTGAGTTGATTCTGTGTGAATTACAGCTCAGCAAAACTGTCAAAGCCGAACAAATGAACTCTTGTGAGCACTTTACCCTCGGGATGAGCAGCTTCAAGGGCAGAGGGCGGAAGCAGCTCCCGGTTCATGTCCCCGTGTCTTTGTGAACACGCTAACGGGAATGTCTCTTTAATGCCTGTTGTTTGAATCACGGGCAGTTTCCTTTTTATTTCCTTCAACACTTCCTTGGCCTCAGGAGGCTCACCAGGGACTATTAGTGGTTTTCAGTGAATTAAATAGAGTTAAACTGGCATTCCTGTGACAGTGATAAGAATAATAGCTAGTATTTATTGAATTTTAAAGTATTTTATTTGGGGCTGGGAACTGCCTCAGTGGTTTAGAACATTTGTTGTTTTTGCAAGAGCTGGGTTCGATTCCCAGCACCCACATGGCAGCTCACAACCATCTGTGACTATAGTTCTGGTGATCCAGCCCCTTCTGTGGGGCGAGGCATGCATACATATGTCCATACATGCAGGCAAACATTCATACCTATAAAATAAATGAATCTAAATTTTAAAAAGTATTTGCCAGGCGGTGGGGGTGCACACCTTTAATCCCAGCACTCGGAAGGCAGAGGCAGGCAGATCTCTCTGAGTTGGAGGCGAGTCTGGTCTACAGAGCGAGTTCCAAGACAGCCAAGGCTACACAATGAAACGCTATCTCAAAAAAACCCAAAAGAAAAAAAAAAACAACAACAAAACAATACACATTTAAAAAAAAATTCTATCTATATGAGTGTAAACCTACACATGCCTGCTGCCTGCAGGGACCACCAGAGGGTGTCAGATCCTCCGGAGCTGGAGTTATAGATGGTGTGAGTCTCGGTGTGGGTCCTGGCAATTGGACTCAGGTTTTCTGCAAGCACTTTTTTTTTTTTTTTTTTCCAGACAGGGTTTCTCTGTAGCTTTGAGCCTGTCCTGGATCTCACTCTGTATCCCAGGCTGGCCTCGAACTCACAGAGATCCGCCTGCCTCTGCCTCCCGAGTGCTGGAATGAAAGCACCCGGCACAAGCACTGTTAATGGCTAGGCCATTTCTGCGGCCTTTATTGAGTAATTGTATACATTATTATATATTGTATATACCAGATGGGCCTTGAACTTGCAAACTTCCTGCCTCAGCTTCTCCGGTAGCTGGGACAATTACCTCGTCCCCTTGTGGCAATGACTGTAATCTGGGAGTGTGTCTCAGTGGTAGAGCATGTAGTTAGCACATGTGAGACCCTGGGTTCGACTCCCAAAGAGAGAGGACAACTATTAAGGGCATAAAGGTAGTTGCGTGACAGTCAATGTCCCGTTCATTTCCCAATTGTGGCAATCAGAGGGGCAGAACCGACACATTCAGTCTCTCCGAGAGATGTCAGACTCCGAGGGATGGCTGTGGAGAACATGGTGGAAGGACAGCTGGGGAGCGGTCCCATTTGAAGACACTCAGGGACACTCGGGATTTAGAAGTATTTTCCCAGTGATGCATTTCCGCCCACCAGGCAGGCCTGTGCTGCAGAGTGACTGGAGTCTACCAGCAGAGGGCATTGTGGACCTAGAGATTCTGGCCTTGGACCGCTTGGGTGGTGCTGTCTTGGGCTCCCGGCTCTTCACAAGTTTACCTACCGTGCCTCTCAGCTCTTTCATCAGATTAATTTTGTTTCTTTCTGTATACATGCCTGAATTTACCATCCTCCTGCCCCAGTCTCCAGGGATTACAGGCAAGAGTCACCGCAGCAGCGGGTCTGGTGTTTGTTGTTGTTGTTGTTACTGTGTATTTTCTTTTTTCTTATTTTCCAAGACAGGGTTTCTCTCTGTAGCCCAGGCTGGCCTAGAACTCAGAGATCCACCTGCCTCTGCCCTGGGATTAAAGATGTGTGCCACTACTGCCTGGCTGCACCACTACCTGGCTAGGCCTGGTTTTATAGTTTTGATCAAACTCTCAAAAGGATTTGTGACATCGCCCTCCCTCCAAAGTCAAGAACTGGGCCTCAGAAGGCCCTGATTATCTACTAAGGATCAAACTTAATATGTGTAACTTAACTGTAATCCTCAAAACGGGGCAAACAGGAAGATCCCCAAGTTGAGAAGGATAAACATACTTTGTCTTTAGTCACAAGGCCTGGAAGTGGCGAAGCTGGGATTTAATCGTTCAGGACTGTCTGTTAGTCCTACCTCCTGCTGTAGTGGACTTTGGCATCTGGAGGAGTGTGGTGGCCCTGAGGTCCTGTCCAGGGGACAAACATGGCGCAGGAACTTGGAAAGAGGAGGTGAACAGGAGCAGAGGGTATCCGATGGGGATCATACTGTGAAAGCCCAGCAGACTGTGACAAAGTAGCTGGCCGGCTCAGAATAAAGCATGGAGTCCTGGAGGCGCAGCTGGCAGAGTTTGCCACGTGCTGGGTTCGGTATTCAGCTCAGCTGTGGTGGGGGTGCAGGTCTGTAACCAGCAGATGGAAGCAAGACCTGAAGTTCAACATCATCCTTGGCTAGATGGTGAGTTTGAGGTCAGCCTGGGCTACATGAGATCCTGTCTGAGCAAGCAAGCAAGTTGGGGGCGGTGGGGGGGGGGGGAGACAAGGCTGCTGCCTGGGTGTTCTGTGGTGGAGCTGGGCAGAGAACTGAGGCTGACATTAATTCCTAGGCCACTTGAGGAACTCAGATATTATTTTGAGCAAAATGGAAAACTATTGTAAACTCTAGGCAGAGAAAGGAAATACCTACTAATTTGTCTTTCTTAATTGTAGTCACAAAAACACAACATAAAACTTAGCTAGCTTGACTTGACTTGGGGTGTGGTAGTGCACCTCTTTAATTCCAGTGTTTGGAGACAGAGGCTGGTAGATTTCTATGAGTTTGTGGCTAGTCTGGTCCACATAGAAAGTTTCGGGTTAGCCAGGGCTACCTAGTGAGACCTTGTCTAAAAACAAACAGGACAGCTTAACTATCTGTGTGTGCAGCATGTGCATCTTGGTAGGGGGCAGAGGGCAGAGGTCAACCTCAGGAGGTAATGTCCCCCTTGTTTTTTGAGACAGGGTCTCTCTCACCAACCTGGGGTTCCTCAGCAAGGTTAGAGTAGAAAGCCCCAGAGAAGCCATGGTGCTGGTTTTTATTGTGTACATCCTGGGAGTGGAACTCAGGTCCCCACGCTTTCAAGGCAAGTGCCTCTGGCTGAGAGGTCCCACCAACCCCCAGGCATAACTTCAGGGAAACTGTTCTTCTGTTATTATTGACAATTTCCGTAATTGTAAACAATGCACTGGTGTCATATTTATACCTCAGAACCCTCTCTCATCCCTTCCCAGTCTGCCAATCCTTGTCTTCCAAACTAGTGCCCTCCTACCCTCACATCCTCCCTCCCTCCTTTCCTCCTTCCTTCCCTCCCTCCCCTCCTCCTCATCTTTTCCTTTTTCTGCAGGCCTTGTGCGTGTGGCTGCAGCTGCCCCATGTCATGATTGCATCCACTGTGTCATGGCCAGAAGATTGTATACTCACTTTCCTTCATTCCCTGCCCTCCCTCTGGCTCCCACAGTTCCTCATCCTTCCTCCGTGTTGCTCCCTGGGATTTAGGAAGGGTGACACAGATGTCCTGTTTTGGCTGAGCCTCAGACACTCATTCTTGGCATTGGACCAGTTATGAGTCCTTCGACCCTTGCCCACAGCTGAGAGAGGCTTTTGTGACCGAAGGCGAGAGCTGTATTGGTCTATGGATATAAACGTAAATATTTAGAAGGCAGTTTGACTACATGTCTGTTTACATAGGACCCACAGGGACATATGCTTTTGACCATGAAAACCAGGAATGTATTCCCTCCCATGGATCAGGTCTCAAATCAAATCAGAAATTGGTTTGTAACTGTACTGGCTGGTTTCGTGTGTCAGCTTGACACAGCTAGAGTCATCAGAGAAGGAGCCTCAGCTGAGGAAATGCTTCCTTGAGATCCAGCTGAAGGCATTTTCTCAATCAGTGATCAATGGGGGAGGGCCCAGGCTGTGGTGGGTAGTGCCGTCCCTGGGCCGGTGGTCCTGGGTTCTATAAGAAAGCAGGCTGAGCAAGCCATGGGCAGCAAGCCAGTAAGCAGCACCCTTCCATGGCCTCTGTATCAGCCCCTGCTTCCAGGGTCCTGTCCTGTTTTGAGTTCCTGTCCTGACTTCCTTCAGTGATGAACAGCAATGCTGAAGTATAAGCCCAATAAACCCTTTCCTCCCCAACATGCTCTTTGGTCATGGTGTTTCATCACAGCAATAGAGACCTCCAGTAACCTCCATTTATTCACACCACTATTACAGAAGTGGGCATGTCTTACCGGGCAGTTCAGTGTGGTTTGTGGGGTCCACAGCTGGGTTGGATAGTTCATCACTTTGCTCCTTAGCAGCCTCCGTAGCACCTTCTGGCATGGTGCATGCTAGCTGGCAGAAAGGAGCTTCCAATTCCATTCCAGCCTGAGTCCCCTGTTTCCTAGATCAAGAGTGTATGGTGTCTTCAGCAATAAGGTCTAACTATCTAGTTCTGGTATCCAAAAGCTGTGGCAATAGCCTGTATTATATGGGGGGGGGGGGCTCTGGGGACTCCCTACCCAACATCTCATGGTGTATCTAGTATGTGGCAATGAGATTTTAGTTAGAAAATCTAAGACTTCTTGGAGCCAGCTTTAATTATTCCTAAGTATATACTCTCTGGCTGTGGTGACACAGGCCTGTAATCCCAGCACTGAGGGGACTGAGGCCGGTGTATCGTGAGTTCGAGGTCATTCTGAGCTATATAGTAACCACACTGGGTCTCAAAACCAAAATGAAGCCAATAACAATACTTTAAAGACTTTCTCATGGTTATGCAGTTTCTAAGAATCTTGTCATCCTATGAAGTACTGTTCTCGAAAACTATGAACCGAAATAAACCCTTCTGAAGTTGCATTTTCAGATTTGTGTTGTGGCAAGGAGAACAGTGCCCAGTACACTGCCTAAAGCCTAAAATGAAGGCTACCAAATGCCAGTGAGTTCTTCACAGAAACAGAAAAAAGTCCCCTGCAGTCATAGGGAATTATGGAAGACCCCAAATAGTTAATAGCATGGGGGTGTGTGTGTGTGTGTGTGTGTGTGTGTGTGTGTGTGTGTGTGTGTGTGTGTAAGCAAAACTGGAAACCTCTTTAAAATTGTAGTACGGCGGTGTAGTGGTTGCTGTTCTTAGGGCACTGAGGGGACACAAGGGAGAGAGAGAAGACGGAACTTCCAGTAGGTGGTACTGAGATCTCCGCTCACGAAGGAACGAAACGACCCTGACATCACACACGCAATTCAGCTCAAAGTGATTACATGCACAAGGACCTGAGCTTGATCCTCAGCACCAGGAGAGTTTGTAATCCCCGCCCTGGGGAGGCAGAGACAAGAAGGTCCTCGAGGCTCATGGCCAGGCAGTCTAGCCTAATGGGTGTGCTCTCAACCAATAAAAGAGCCTGTGTCAAAGGAGGTGCTCCCAGGATGTCCACTGGCTTCTACAATTACATGTACATACCGATCCCAACCCCCCAAACACCTGCGTACCTGTACACACATACAGCAACATACACACAAATATACAAGAGCATGTTGGGGAACTTGGGGAGTTCAGTGGGAAAACACAAATTAGAAATCAAGAGTACACTGGGCGGTGGTGGCACACACCGGTAATCCCAGCACTCGGGAGGCAGAGGCAGGTGGATCTCTGTGAGTTTCCAGGCCAGCCTGGGCTACAGAGCAAGTTCCAGGACAGGCTCCAAAGCTACACAGAGAAACCCTGTCTCGAGAAAAAAAAAAAAAGTACAAGGCTGTGACTTCAATCCCTAGGGTGAAAAGAAGTTTCCAGTTTTGCTTACACACACACACACACACACACACACACACACACACACACACCACAAACAAGAGTCCAAAACACATGTCAACAGGTTATTCTGGCGCTGAAGGGAAGAGCTTGTGGGACAGGAATTGAGGAGGCAGTGAGCAGAATGAGGGAGCTGTGGGCCAAGAGAAAGGATGGGAGCCAGCACCTGTGGACCAACAGACTTGCAGGGACAGATCCTTTGTAGGAAGAGGTAGGGGGAGGAGAAGGCTGGGTTGTGGGTGGGTGGCTTTGGCTACAGGAAGTCCAGAGAGTTCTTAATCCATGGCTCTAGGTTCCCAAGAAAGGGAGGAGACATTCAGGGAGGGACTGAGAGAGATTCCAGGCCGCAGGAGACCGTGTGGTCACCAGGGTGGGAAGTAGGGAGCGAATGTACTGCACAAACCTCTTGGACGTTTTTGTTTTGCTGAATGGTCATGTTGTCAAACTGCCTTTGAAACATGTGTGCTTATACTGCTAATTCCACTGGTCGAGAATAAGATCACTACCACAGTTTAAAGTCAAATTTGAAGCAAGTTTTAATGAAATACTGTCCAGGTTGAGGGACTCTCTGGTCAGATTCATCTCTGGTTTCCCAGAAAATGGCCCCCGAGTCACGGTTTGCAGGGGTTAGAAGGCAAAACCCATAATTCACTGCATTTCCCATGAGATCCAATCAGGGGCAAGCATACATCCTGATGTACTTCCTGCCTACATACCTCCCACCCACATGTGATCAAGCACATCAGTGCAGATGGGGCAAGCAAACTTGTTTAGGGGAGTGAAAACATGAGACTTGTTATCCCCCATAAACAATGGCCTTCAGCATTTTGGGAACTCTTTGTCCCTGGGCAAGGGGCTTGCAGATCAGAGACATGTTTGTCTCATGGATCACTTAGGCATAGTAAATAAAACTTAAAATGTAACTTTAGCTTACACATTACACATCAACCTGTGCTGCTCCCAGCCTTTGCCAGAGGAGTGTCTTTTTGCAGTGGGCATGAGTTAATGCAGACTCCATGTGCTGAGAACAAATGACTGTCCAGTTCTGGGTGCACAAGACTGGCACAAGCCTCCATTTACCCGTTCTCCTCTGCTTCCTGCTGATGAGGTGAACATCTTTGTGCCATCAAGTGCCACAGCCATGATGCACTGATGACCACAGATATAAAATATATGGGCCATTCATTCATGAACCAGGTCTGCAAGATTTCCAGCTATTAAGGAAGCAACCCATTACTGGACCTTTGTAGATTGTCAGCCTAACAGTTTGTGACCCTCCCCTAGTACGTATGGACCAATTGCACCCCATTTCCACCTATGGAAGCTTTGCCTGTCTTTGAGAGCAGTGGGACCCTGTTTTGAGTTTTACTAGCACCTTGTGTGAGGCATGCCTGTGGTTTACAGTTGGGGTGGATGTTTCCAAGCAAGTTAGGAACTTTTTATTACTATTTTTTTTCTTGGCTTCAAACTCATTATGTAGCTGAGGCTGGCTTTCAACTCCTGATCCTCCTGCCTCTGCCATCCTCCAAGGGTTCTTTTTTTGGGGGGGATAACCATCCTTTGTAGCCTGGGCTGGCCTCTAGTGGCCTTTCAGAAAAGGCAAGCATCTCAGACTTCCCTGCTAAGGGGAAAGTGCTCCCCACTGCCACTGCTTCTGTGGTTTGAGCTCTGTGACTCACAACCATTGAAATTCGATGGTGTGATGCAGAGATAGCCTTTTCCTGTTTGTTTTGAAGGCAGTCTCCCCTGGGTTTCACTCACATGACTGGCTCCCTGTCTGGACCAAGCAGGAAGAGAAAACTGGGGAAGGATTGGGGGGGGGGAGTGAATTCCCGCCTTCAGGCTTGGCCCTGATGACAGGTCACCATGGTTGCCAAGGCAGTGGTCCAAAAAGCTCTTTGCTTTCTTGCACCCCCACCCATGGATTCAGGGCTTGTTGTAACTTTTCTTCGAATCACCTCAGGTCTTGTCTGCTGTGGAGTACACTTTTCCCTGTTTGTGCCTTGGTTTCCCAGTTTGACCAGGGAAACAAGTAAGGAAGACCGGGATAAGCAGCAGGCCAAACACCACTCCATGCCCACTATCCACCCTTCTCTGTTTCTGCGGGCCCTTGCAGATGGGCTCCAGGAACTTTTCTGCAGGCTCCCCTTATCTTCTAGTGTCCACCAGGCAGTGGGAGCCCCAGCAAGATTGGCAGGCTTGGTGGTACACACCTTTAATCCCAGCACTGGGGAGGCAGAGCCAGGCGGATCTCTGTAAGTTCGAGTCCAGCCTGAGCTACAGAGTGAAATCCAGGACAGGAACCAAAAATTACATGGAGAAACCCTGTCTCAGAAAACAAACAAACAAACAAACAAACAAGGCTGGCAGGCTTGAGGAGAGTGAGGTGGGGCGTTGATGCTCATTCCTCTGGCACACTGACTTCATTGCAGGCTCCTCCTGCTCCTGTCCCTCACTTCCTCTGCCCCGGAGTTGCAGTGCCTCCCTGGCTTTGTCAGCCTCCAGGTCCCTTGCCATTCCCATTGCTTTCTCTGAACTCTGCCCTCCCCTTTTTCCAGCTCTCCTCAGAGCTGTTCCTTAGTTGTCAGGGTAGAGACGGAGCCCAGGGCCTCAGATGTGCTAAGCCGACCCTGCCACTGAGTTCCAGGCCCAGCTAAAGGCCTAGCCTTTCAGTACTTTCTGTGTGCTGCTGCATAATGACTGCTATAGAGAATGTCTCACTGTAGCCAGACACAGTGGAGCTGGTTTGTAATTCTAGCACTTCTGAGGTGGAGGCTGGAAGACCAAGAGTTCAAGACCAGCCTGAGCCATATAGCCTCAGGGCTTGCTTTATGGTTAGGGCTTTGCTAGTCTCCCCAGACCTCTTCCTCCCTCCCTCCCTCCCCCCCTCCCTCCCTCCCCCTCTTCTCTTTTTGATGAGCCCCCCCCCCCATGTGTGTGTATGCTCCCTGGTATAATCCAAGATCTGTGAGTTTCTTTGTCCAGAGACATGCAGATCTAAATCCTGAAGAGATTGAAAACCTTCTCTGTGAAGCACTAATTCCCCAAGTAGGAGGGTGGTTGGTATACTCACTTATTTCTCAACCTTCTTTGTTTTCCTGTGGTGAGAGGCCTAGCAGAGCCAAAGCAGTGGGAAGCCTATGTCTGAGTTGTGGGCGTTCCTGTCACGGGCCTGTCACAGAGCAGGCTTCTCTCTTTGGTTTTTTTGTTTTGTTTTTTTAGCCGAGGATTGAACCCAGGGCCTTGTGCTTGCTAGGCAAACGCTCTACCACTGAGCTAAATCCCCAACCCCTCTCTTTGTTTTTGAGACAGGGTCTTTCTACTTGGCCGTCCTGAAATTCACTGCGTAGAACTCGGGGGGATCTGCTTGCCTCTGCCTCCCGGGAACCGGGATCAAAGGTGTGCAGAGTAGATTCGATGAAAGTCAATTGGATAGGTTCTTTTCCAATTGACTAACTAGTGAGTTAATCAATTTTGTGTGATATGCACTATGTTATGTGTGTTAGTGCAGGCACGGTATGCTGTGGCACATATGTACAACTGTGGAGGTCAGAGGACCACTTTTGGGAATTGGTCCTCTCCTTCTACCATGGATTCCTAGGGTTGATCAAATGCAGGTAGTCAGACTTCTACCTTTGCCCGCTGCACTGTCTTGCCAGTGTTAATCCCACCAGTTGAGAATAAGATCACCACCACAATTTAAAGCCAAACTTGAAGCAACCTTTAGTTAAATTCTGGCCAGGTGGATGGGCTCTGGCCAGGTCCATCTCTGGGTTCCCAAAAAAATGGCCCTCAGTCACAGTTTAGAGCAGCTTAAGTATTTCCATCAGGTCCAATTAGGGGCCAGCATACATCCTGATGTACCTCCAGCCTACATCCAATCAGGGGCAAGCATACATCCTGAAGCATTTCCTACCTGTGAACCTCCCACCAACATGTGATCAAGCACATCCGATGCAGATGGGGCAAACAAACTTGTTTATGGGAGTGAAAACATGTGGCTTGTTATCTCCCATAAACAATAACAGTCTCCAGCATTTCAGGAACTATCTGTCTTTGAGCAAGAGGTGTGCAAATCAGAGACATTTTTTGTTTCAGGGATCTCTTAGGCATGGTAATTAAAACTTAAAATGTAACTGGCTCTCACACCAGCCCTTGTACAATTATGAAAATCGCTTAGCTTTCCCCCCTGTTTTGAGACAGGGTCTTGCTAAATGTCCTAGGCTGTAGGGTCCTGGCCCCCGTTTTGGTAGCTGGTGCCTTGCTTGCTGACCTTGACTTTGATGTTCTCCCTATGCTGATTCCCTGCCAGTCTCCATGAATGCTTAAGGGAAGTTCCTTGTTCATGTATCCTGCATCTTGGGCGTTAACAGCTTAGATGCAAGATTGTAAACATCAGAAGTCAACTTCTGCCCTCTGGGGTTCTCCCATTGTGCTGTAAGCCTGTATTTAAGGCTTCCTCCCTCTTTCAATAAACTCTGCTGAGGCGAATGACCCGCTGTCTCTTGTCTCTGTTTTTCAATCCACAGCCCCTCTCGGACACGGTGAACGGGTGGTGGTAGCGCTGACCTTGTTCTTACTCTAGCCCGGGTAGCCCTTGACGTTGTCTCTCTCCTGCTAAGCCTCCAAAGTAGCTGGAAGGACCACAGGCATCACCATCAATCAGACCTAGCTGTTGGATAAATCTATTCACCACTCCAGAAATGTTTCTTGAGGGCCTGCTATGTTCCAGGCACTGTCCCCCACTATTGGAAGGCAGTAGTCGTTAGGATTCGGCTGTGCTCCAGGTGCATGACCAAACACAAGCAGTTCAGGAGCTAGGCAAGGGGTCTTACGTCATCACTGTGCGCTGGTAATTACGTATGCACGGCATGGTCACGCAATCTGCGCATGCGTGGCATAGCTCTGTAAGCCCACCTGCACCTTAAAGAGCCATGACTCAGACCCCGCCCTCTCTCTCTCTGTTCTGTTCCCTCTTCCCCACACCGTCTTGCTCTCTCAGCATGTGCTGCTTCCCGGGCCTGGTTCTCTTGTTCCCTCCCCACCCCTCTTCCTACTAATAAAGCTCTGGTACTGATACTGGTACTGATACTGGTACTGATACTGGTACTGATACTGGTACTGATACTGATACTGATACTGGGTTCTGTTGTTACCACGACCTTCCCAAGTGGTAACAGTAGTCATTAATAAAAGCAATGCACA